>NC_081407.1:867199048-867499048 GCF_030272615.1 Cryptomeria japonica
AATCAACTTTGTTGTAAGCTTTGCTTTTGTCTAATTTGACTAGCATACTTGGGTCCCTGTTGAGCTGGACCGAATGAATGGCCTCTTGGGCTATAATAACCCCATCATAGATTGATCTATTTGCTACGAAGCCAGTTTGTTCTTCACTAATGATAATGGGGAGAAGATTCTGGACTCTGGCTACTAGGGTTTTGGTTAAGAGTTTGTATAGAGTGTTGCAAAGGGCTATTGGTCTGAAGTCATTAAAGCTTTCAGGATTCTCTTTTTTGGGGATGAGAGCTAAGAAGGTATTGTTGATTTCTTTGAGAATCTTACCAGAGTTCCTAATACCTTCTAAGGCATCCGTGATCTCTGTCCCCATAAAACCCCAACATTTTTGGAAAAATCTAGTGGGGAAGCCATCCGGGCCCGGGGCCTTGTCGGGATTCATCTTCATAAGGACAGATTTAACCTCCTCCTCAGAGAATTTCTTTGACAGGATTTTGTTGTGGTCATCATTAATGAGTTTTGGAAGATTCTTGATAATATTGAGTTGGCCTCTAAGGTTGGAGCCTTCAATATTGTTTAAGATTTTATCAAAAAACCTTGTTGCCTCGGAGGCAACATCATCCGGTTTAGATAGGATGGAACCCTGACAATTCTTAATTTTAGAAATTCGATTGACCCATCGCCTCTGCTTAGTACTATTGTGGAAAAACTTAGTATTTCAGTCCCCATCACTCAACCAAGTCTCCCTCGATTTTTGTTTCCAAAAGATCTCTTCATTTGAGAGTGTCTTTTCATACTCAGAGAGTAGAGCCTTTTCTTTAAGGAAGAGATGTTCATCCATCCCCTTCTCAAGAACCTCAATGTTAACATTCTTAAGATCATTTTCTATTAGGAGTTTTTTATCAAAAATATTTCCAAAATTAGTCCCGTTCCATTCTAAGAGCTTCCTTTTGATAAGCTTTAACTTGCTTGTGATAATAAACATCTTCAAACTAGAGAAAACAGAGCTTCTCCACTAGTTCTCAATTAAGTTTAAAAAGTTATCATCTCTGAACCACATGCTCTCAAATTTGAAGGGACATTTTTTAGGGGAGTGGTCAGATAATAAGATTAGTTGGAGTGGGAAATAGTCAGATCCTGCTAAAGGGAGGGGTTCTGCATTCAGGGTAAAGTTAAGCTCCGAGAGCCCCCCATGGATAAAGAACCTATCTAGTTTCTCAGCAATGTTACAAAAACCAAGCCTTCTGTTGTTCCAAGTGAAGGCATTTTCTGCCGTCTGGATTTCCAACAGGGAGTTCCTATTGATCCAATGATTGAAATCTACAGCCACTGGAGGAAGTTTGTTGCTACCTCCCCTTTTGTTTGCTACCTTAGTGATAGCATTGAAATCTCCCCCAATGATGCATACATCATTTGGGAAACTTCTGAGGAAAGACTCTAGTTCCACCCACACCCTAACCTTATCCCTATTTTGGATAGGACCGTAAACGTTAATCAATTTGAATCTTAGGTTATTCTTATAACTTGCTACTTGTCCTCCCATCCAATTTTGCTTAATCTCTAAAGGTGTAAACAAGATGAATCTAGAGTCCCAAATGATGGCTAAGCCCCCTGAGGCCCCTGTAGTAGGGGAGTGCTTTAGCTGTCTAACGCCTAGTTTTTTCTCAAAAAGGACTATCTCAAAGGAGTTCATTTTGGTTTCTTGGATTAACATTATATCTGGTTTAGAATCAGAGATGTAGCGCTTTAAGATGCGTTGTTTGTTAGGGGCATTCAGACCGCTAACATTTCATGTTATGATTTTCATGGTTCTTTGGGGAGGAACTTCCCCTCCCCTACATTAAAAAGAGTGGATATTTTAGCCTGACCCTTGGCATCTCCATCCTTTGATCTTAGTTCAGCAAGGGATCTCCTACCTCTTCTCTTACTGAGTTTAGCACAGTGGGGAGAGTCTTTGCTTCTGTTAGAGCTGAGAATGCCTAGAGTATTTGGGTTATCATTTTCTAATTTATCTAATGCTATAAATAGATCATTTGTTTCTAAGTTGACTCTAGTAACATCCACTAGATTTTTGACTAAGAAATCCCTTTGTCTTTCCAACTCCTCATCATCACAAATTTCGGCAACCAATTGATCCATGAGGTCATTTACTACTTCTTCCCCTACAAAATTGGCAATGATGTTAACTTCCCTAGCCACACAATCACTCTCAGATTCTACAATTGTATCAGAAATAGCTTTCGAAGGTGGAGAGCGAGCCTTTGCCTCCTCAAAGCCCTCCAATCTTGAGGCTGGAGAGATTGGATGATCCTGCAAGGATGCCAATCTTAGATTCGGGGAAAGCCTATCCATTACTGCTAATTTCTCAGAGGTAATTAGTTCAATTAAAGGGGGAGACCCCAAGGGATTCATCTTTTCTGGTGGAATGAGAGAGCTAGATGATGACATATTTGTCAGACCAAGTTGCTCTTTCTGAGGGATAACCTCATTGATTTCACCATCTTCCAGATCTCGATCCCTGAGAAGAGAGTCATCTATAGGTGAATTTATAGTTAGCAGTGGAGGAAGAGGGGAGCGAGAGGGCTTAACAGGGGAGCTATGAGGGCATAGATCTGAGGTAAGATTAGGGTTATTATCAATCTTATAGCCCTCTAGGGTGAAACCCCCTCCTTCCACGAAACTGAATGGAGCGCCATTAGACATGAGCAACGATTTAGGGAAAGGTTGCTCGAAGCGGATCTTCATAAAATCTTCAAAAGAACCATTATAAAAGGGTAATTCTAGGGTTAAACAAGATTTATCGCATTTCAAAGTTATAGGCTCTAAAGATTTAATGTTAATATTCATTTTAACAATTAGGAGTTGGTTAAAGAAGCTTAGGGCTGATTTTTTGACTTCTACAAATTTACCTATTTTGTTGCCTATTATTCTTAAAAAGTCATTATTTCGCAATTCTACAGGAAATTTATCCAGTGAAATTGCTCTATTAACCATGCAGGAATTGAATTGAGATGGGAGAAAGAGAGGTTGCCATTCCCAACAATCAAACCCTAGACCCTTAAATGTTAATATATCCCTGTTTAACAATGAATTTCTTAGACTCTGATCACCACATTCAATAGCTAAGAAATTATCAGGAAGGATGTCAATTTTTACCTTGTTATTGAAGGAAGATGACACCCCGTTGGCAATTTGTTCAGACGGGATCCCCCAACCTTTCCATCGAGCAAAGATCATTTTGTCACTGCAATGCATCTGATACCTGGCCTGGGTATGATTATCAATTTCAATGACCAACCTGTTAGGAGAAGCTGGGGAATTTGAAGGTAGATCTGACAATGGGTGCTCGATTTCCTTAGAATTGTGACAACCAGGGGTTTCCATATAAATTTACCCAAAGAATTTTGTGAAAGAAAAATATGGCAAGCAGAGGAACTCTTTGACTGGTTAGGTTTTACAAAACCCTCCTCCCGACAATGACTGGAATTCTATTTGGGGCCGTTTGGTTGCCCTAAAGCCCTGTTATTTCTGCGGCTCACCAAATGCCAATCTCGATCCTAGCCCTTGTAAAGAGGGGGGGAGCCCTAACCGCATTAACCAAAGAGTATTTTGTTTTTGCAAAGAAGGCCTCTAGATCACGGGCCTCTGGATCACGGGTCTGTGATATGACCCTTCCAAGATCCTCAATCCCGGAGTTATTAGCCAAAACAACTAAATGATTTGTAGAGCCTCTGTAATTTCGGTGGATAAGAACTCTCAAAAAAGGATGTTGATGCATTGCATTGCTTTTTCGCATGCAGAGGCATTTTTGTAGTCAAATATATGCTTTACTTACGAATTATCAGTTTTAATCTCAATATTAAGGTTCTCTTAAACTTATAATAAATTCCTTCAAATTATTAAATAATTTTATTGATAAATTAAAAAAAGTTTTATGATTAAAAAAATATTATAAATATAATTTATGAATAAAATTTCAATACTAATATATATTATATAGAAATATTATAGGTATCTATATTAATAAATATTTTTTAAATATGTATAATATTGTTATTTTATTATTATGAGATGGCTCTACGTGTGAAAAGCAGAATCAAGTCTCTTTCTCTCTACGAACATCCCTTTCCACTGCGAGGTGTTTATCAAGGCTATGGAAATTGTTTTGCAGTTCTGGCTAGTGATGCTAGGGCAAACGAGCTGAGCGGAGTAAAATCTCGAATCATCAAGCAAGAAGCTTTCTTCGCAAAAACAAAATACTCATTGGTTGCTTCAGCTAAGGCTTCCCTTCCTTCGCTCCAAGGTAGGGATCGAAATTGGCAGTCGGTAAGGCGTCGAAATAACAAGGTAGAAGGGCAATCAAATTGTCTTAAATGAAATCCCAAACTTGGGTGGAAGGAAGGTTCTGTAAAACCTAACTAGACAAACAGGCCCTCGGCTTTTGTTACTAAAATGTCCGCTGGCAAATCACCCAAAGCCAGCCCCAGTGGGATAATCATTGATATTGATTCCCAAACAGTGGATATGTATCAAATGCATTGTAATGACAGAATGTTTTTTGCTCGATGGAAAGGTTGGGGGATCCCGACTGAACAAATTGCTAACTGGGTGGTGTCTTCTCTCAATAACCAGGTAAAAATTGACATCCTTCCTGATCAGTTCTTAGCTATTGAATGCGGTAATCAAAATTTAAGAAATTCATTGCTAAATAAGGGTTTATCAGAGTTCATGGGCTTAGGGTTTGACTGCTGGGGATGGCAAACCCTCTTTCATCCTTCGTAATTAAATTCATGCATGGTCAATAGAGCTATATCACTTGAAAAAATTCCGGTTGAATTACAAAATAATGATTTCTTAAGAATTTTAGGGAACAAAATAGGTAAATTTGTAGGAGTAAAAAAGTCATCCTTAAGCTTCTTTAACCATCTTCTGATTGTTAACATGAATATGAACATTAAAACCATCGAACCGGTAACACTATGTTATGATAATCTATGTTTATCCATTGAATTACCCTTCTACAATGGTCCTTTCGAATTTGAAAGACCAAGGAAGACTCCCTTTAAAAACGCTTTCCCTAAATCAATCTCTGAGTCGAGAATAGCTCTAGTCAGATTTGTGGATGGAGGGGGTTTCTCCATTAAGGGTTTTAATAATTCTAGCACTAATCACCCTGCCATGTCTCTGTGTCATCAGAGATCCCCAATCAAGACCCTATGTTCTTCGCCCCAACCACTTCCCTCTGTTATCTCCCCAAGAGGTGACCCTTCTCTCGGGGTTAGTAACTTGGAAGAGGGGGAAATTTGTGAAGGGCTCCCCTAGAAAGAACAGCCCAGTATGACAAATATGTTACCATTGTGCTCTCTTACCCCACTAGAGAGTGAACTCCTCAAAAACTTCCCCTCTGCGGAATCTCATCACCCTATCGCTATCAAAAGAAAAGGATAATTCTCCCCAAGATCTAGAAAAGGCTTCTCGGCATTATCAACAATTCTCCCCAGTTTCAAATCTTAAGACTCCTCTTGGGGAGGAGGCTTACCCTTCTTTGCCATGGGCTAACCCTGTTACAATTGTAGTTTCTGACAGTGACCAAGTGTCTAAGGAAGTGGACATCATTGCCAATTATATAGGGGAAGAAGTAGTAAACGACCTCATGGATCAATTGGTTGATGAAATCTATGATGATGAGGAATTGGAAAGACAAAGGGATTTCCTCGTTAATAATCTAGTAAATATTACTAGAGTTAACTTAGAAACAGATGAACTCTTCATAGCCTTAGAGAACTTGGAAAATCAACAACCTAACACCCTTGGCATTCTCTGTTCTGTTAAAAGCAAAGACTCTCTGGATTGTGCTAAATTCAGTAAAAGAAGGGGCAGAAGATCCCTTGCTGAATTAAGACTGATGGATGGAGAGGCTAGAGGTCAATCCAAAATATCTACTCTTTTTAATGTAGGGGAGGGGAAGTTCCTCCCCACAGAGCCCTGAAAATCATAACGTGGAATGTTAGGGGATTGAATGCCCCTAACAAACAATGCATCTTAAAGTATTGTATCTAGGATTCTAAACCTGACTTAATGTTAATTCAAGAAACAAAAATGAACGCATTTGAGATTTCTCTCTTTGAGCAAAAACTAGGGGTTAGACAACTAAATCATTCCTCGGCCATAGGTGCTTCAGGGGGCTTAGCTATCATTTGGGATTCTAGAACCCTTTCATTCACACCATTAGAGATTCAACAGAATTGGATAGGAGGAGAGGTAGTAAGCTACAAAAATAACCTTAGATTTAAACTAATTAATGTTTATGGCCCCATCCAGAACAAGGATAAGGTGAAGGTGTGGATGGAACTTGAGACCTTTCTTAAAAGCTTCCCGAACTACCTTAGTATCATTGGTGGAGATTTTAATGCCATCACTAAAGCATCGGATAAGAGAGGAGGAAGTAGCAAGCTTTCCCCTTCAGCTGTAGATTTCAATCTCTGGATCAATAGGAATTCCTTGCTGGAAATCCAGACGACAGTGAATGCCTTTACCTGGAACAATAGAAGATCTGGTTTCTGTAATATAGCAGAGAAACTTGATAGGTTCTTTATCTATGGAGGGCTCTCAGAGCTAAATTACTCCTTGAAGGCAGAGCCTCTCCCTTTATCTGGATCAGACCATTTCCCACTCCAATTAAACTTATTATCTGACAATGCCCCTAAAAAATGCCCCTTCAAATTTGAGAATATGTGGTTTAGAGATGACAACTTTCTAAACTTACTTGAGAAATGGTGGAATAGTTCCATTTTCTTAGGTTCGAAGATGTTTATTGTTGCTAGTAAGTTAAAGCTTATAAAAAGGAAGCTCTTAGAGTGGAATAGGACCAATTTTGGTAACATCTTTGACAAAAAAACCCTAATAAAGAATGATCTCAATATGGTTAACACTGAGGTGCTTGAGCATCTTTTCCTTAAGGAAAAGGCCCTACTCTCAGAGTATGAAAAGATACTATCCTACGAAGAGATTTTCTGGAAACAAAAATCCAGGGAGACTTGGTTGAATGATGGGGACCGGAACACCAAGTTCTTCCACAATAGCACCAAGCAAAGGAGAGGGGTCAACCAAATTTCTAAGCTTATGAACAACTAAGGATCCATTCTGTCTGAACCAGATAAGGTTGCGTCTGAAGCAGTTAAGTTCTATGAGAATATCTTAAACAATCTTGAAGGCTTTGACCTTAAGGGCCGACTCGATATCATTAGGAATATCCTGAAACTTATTACCAATGACCACAACCAAACCCTTTTAAAGAAATTCTCAGTGGAGGAGGTTAAATATGCCCTCTTCAAGATGAATCCAGATAAAGCTCCGGGCCCGGATGGCTTCCCCACTAGCTTTTTTCAAAAATGTTGGGGTTTTATGGGAATAGAAATCACGGAGGCCTTGGAGGGGGTAAGGAATTCGGGAAAGATTCTTAAAGAAGTCAACAATACCTTCCTTGCCCTTATCCCAAAAAAAGAAAACCCGGAAAGCTTCAATGACTTCAGACCAATTGCTCTTTGCAACACTCTGTATAAAATTTTAACTAAAACCTTAGTAGCCAGACTCCAAAATCTCCTTCCCTTAATTATTAGCGAGGAACAAACTGGCTTCATAATGGACAGATCAATCTATGATGGGGTGATTATTGCCCAGGAAGCTATTCATTCGGTTCAGCTTAACAAATCACCAAGCATGCTAATCAAATTGGACATAAGTAAAGCTTATGATAAAGTTGATTGGCGCTTCCTCTGCAAATGCTTGGAGGCCTTTGGCTTTTCCAAAACCTGGATCAACCTTATCTTCGAATGCATATCCACCCCTAGATTCTCGGTTCTAGTTAATGGCTCCCCGAAAGGCTTCTTTAGTAGTTCGAGAGGGCTTAGGCAGGGTGACCCTATGTCTCCCTTCCTTTTTATTATTATGGCTAAAGCCCTAGGCAGATCTATTTCGATGGCCAAAGAGAAGGGGAAGATCCATGGTATTCCCATCACCAGTGGCCTCCCCTCCTTTACCCACCAGCAATTCGTTGACGACACAATGCTTTTTGGGCAAGGTGACAAGAGGGAGGCTCGTGCCTTTAAAGACATTCTCAATTCCTACATGATGGCCTCAGGTCAAGAGGTTAATCTAGCTAAATCTATTTTTTTAATTGTTCAACATAGACCCCCTTTTAGAAAAAGAAATCTGCAAAGTCCTGGAAATTAGTATAGGATCCCTTCCTTGCAAATATCTAGGCATTCCCCTTGACAGAGGTAGGAGACCCTCTAATTTATGGGACAACTTAGTGGATAAGATCAAATCTAGAATTAGCACTTGGAAAGGGAAATGGCTTTCCTCGGCTAGCAGGGCCACCTTGGTTAAATCGGTCTTATCAGCTATGCCCATTTTCCAGCTTTCCCTTCAACGACTGTCCTCTTTCAAACTTGCTGAGATCAATAAGCATCTTAGAACTTTCTTTTGGCAAGGAACTGATAGCAACCACAAAATCTCACTCATTTCCTGGGACAAGATATGTACACCCAAAGAGGACGGTGGTATTGGCATCAAAAACCTTCGAGATCAAGGTAGAGTGTTGGGGGCAAAGTTGGTTTGGAGATTATTCAGATTTTCACACCTCAAATGGGCAAGATTACTTAACCTCAAGTACCTTAATGGAGATGATCCATCCCAAATCTTCAGGGAGCCCAACCCCCCCAAAGGTTCCTGCCTTTGGAATTTTATGCTTGATTGTAGGAAGATCATCTCGGATAGGTTAACCTAGAACCTGGGGTCTGGGGACAAAGCCCTCTTCTGGTCAAATTCTTGGGGAGGATATAAAGACATTGAAAACATCCATGACTTTGGGATTACCCGGGCCCTTCTTGAAGCAAAAAGAGGGCCCCTGTTAAATAGTTATCTCTCCCCTTCAAAGGAAGGGGTTGGTTGGCAGTGGATCGAAAGGGATGATGAAACCATCTCGGAGAAGGACAAGCATAACCTTTTGTCAATTCTCAATTCTAGGAACTTTGTCCTAAGTCATGATGAGGACAAGCTCATTTGGGAAGGCTCCTTAAAAGGAGAATACAATTACAAGGATGGGTACTCTCACATATCCAAAGCAGTTTTAAGACCTAAGGTAGAACTTCCACTGAATCTCTGCTGGGATAGAAATTGTCTGCCTAAGGCAGGCATTTTTTCCTGGCTAGCAATCCAAAGCAAACTCCTCACTGCGGACAAATTTAAGCATATGGGCTATGAGGGTCCCAGTAGATGTCCCCTATGCAAAGTAGAGGAGGAGGACACCAATCATATACTCCTTAACTATCCCTTTGCTCATCAATGTTGGATCTAGTTCACCAATAAACTTGAATGGTCTGCAACCTTCCCCAACACCATCTTAGGGATGCTCATGGCTTGGCCTCTCCTTAGGCGTGGTTGTCTCTTTGAAGGTATATGGAGAGCTCTCCCATCATCCATAATGTGGGAACTTTGGAAAGAAAGAAATAGGCACATCTTTAAGAATGAAAAACTGGATGTCCTAAGAATCATCAATAAGATAGAGTCAGCTATCACTGAGCTTGTGAATAATAGACTCACCTCAGGTTCACTTAAAAATGCTTCTGTATCTTATTGCGATGAAAGGATTAAAAAATGATGGAAGGGCTTGTCCTTTCCCCCCTTTGTAGGAGAAGGCCCTCCGGCTAGCCTCTGATCTAGAGCAACATGCAGTTGGCAGCCCCCTGGTGAAGGGTGGCTAAAGTTAAACTTTGATGGGGCTACCCGGGGCAACCCAAGGCAAGCGGGGATAGAATGTGTTGTTCATAATTGGGAAGGCAAGGAAGTAGCATCCCTTGCCTCTCCGGCTGGCATCAATACAAACAACTGGGCAGAATTGTTGGCCCTGGTGGAAGGCTTGCTTTTATGCAGGAAACTTGAAGCTAAATGCTTAGATATTGAGGGAGATTCGGCTATAGTTGTCAATGCTCTAAGAAAAGGTAGCATGCCCAATTGGAAACTTAATACCTTTCTATCAAAGGCTATGGACCTATGCAAAGGTTTTGATAGGTTTACAGTTAATCACATCTATAGGGAAGGTAATAAAAGGGCAGATGAGCTTGCCAACATGGGGGCTGATGGCATCAAACTCCTGTCTTTGCCAACCTAAGACAAGATCTGTCTTCACTCCCTCACATCTCGCGTGTCTGAACTTTAGTCACCTCGGTTTAGCTCCATATTCATATCATCCCTTGAACCTTGCAGTTAAGAGAATCATTAATCTTACAAACATATCTAGGCATATCTAGAGAGTTTTCATTTCCATATTCAGATCTATAAAGAGATTCGGGGCGACCTCAAAACTTTCTCTAATATATATATATATATATATATGGATGTATGAATATATATAGTATATATATACATGTTTAGATATATATGTATGTGTGTATATATACATAGATACAAATACATACACACACTCATACATAAATACATGTATATATATATATATATATACAATTATATGTATGTATGTATGGATGTATGCATGCACGAATGTATGTATCTACATACATTCACACATATATTTCTTCAGTTATATATATACATATATACTCATATATATATACATATCCTTAAGATATATATATATATATATATATATATATATAAATATATATATATATATATTCATATTTATTAAGATATAAACTTATATATATAAACATATATTTCAAGCGTATTTATGTCTAAGATAGGTTCAGATCCCAGCAAGTCTATCTTTAGATTTAGAGTCAACCCTAATGGCTCAAATCCTTCAAATTGCTTATCCAAGACCCTCAGAGCCATTGTTTAAATATTCAATTATTTAATTAATCCTCTAGGAATTTCTCCTTTAACCTTACTTAGATAGGCTATAAATCATATGGATACTTTGTGATGTAATTGGCATCATTTTCCCTTCTTTCTGGGCTATACCTAAATTTAGCTATTGCCGCGATGTCATGCCTAGATAAGCTTGAGGATTAGAAGAAGACTAACCCATACATTAAATAAGTATAGGTTTATAAACATGATTTCATATCTCATCTAAGTGTATGTGGCATGGATATAAAGCTAACATTATTAATGTAAGGATAGCCTTCCTCTAAGATTTAAGCCTTTCTAGGTATCTGTAGATATATTTTCCATTGTCTGAACCCCTTTAGCTGGAGAGCTTTAGTGGTCGTACGAAAAATTATTGTTGGACATCACACGTTAGCTTCCTTTCTCAATCAATGCCTTTTGACAGCTAATTGCGAAAGTTGAGTTTATGTCTCCGCAGTGATGGGACAGTTGATGTACCCTAGGCTTGATGGCTGCAAGGTTAATATTAATGATCTTACGCCTTGAAATCCACACTCCATGTTTGATATTTACTATTTAGTAATTGCTCATTATTTAGCTTTAAGAGTGCGAGTCCTATTTTGGAATGCTAAGTTTCTTCCTGCTAAGCAACAATGGATACGATGCTCAGACTTATGGGGCTGAAACATCAGATGGCCTTCGTCGGTGAGATTAAGGATGATAGGCTGAGAGGTATTCTTGTTCAACAAAACCCTTTGATTTCTGGAGCGGTAATGAAATTTCTTGGGAGGGATTTCAGTATGAACGAGGATCGAACCAGAGCCAACTCAGATATTGCTGCAATGTTTCTAGCCCCGGCAGTGCATTTTGAGAGGGATATGGATACGGTGGTGAAATTATGTAAAAAGGTCTTCATTAAAGACATTATTGGTGAATTGGAACGGGTTATGGTTAATATAGATGAAGAACTCACAGCTCCCAAGCCATGGGGCTATGATGTCCTAATCAGGAAAAATAACCCGGTTCCTCGCTTCCCTATTATGGTTATTGAAGACCGAGTGACTTTCGAAGCTCTGCGCTCTGTCAGAAGTAGGAATTTCCTATTTCTCTCTTGGATTCTTCAAGTCAAGAAACCCCCACGGGAGAAGTGGTTGTAGAATTATCTGGAGGCGGAAAATATCACGGTCATCCCTGATCACATGCCTCTCCCTCGTTCCCCTGTTGCCCTCTCAGCAGAAGCACCAGAGGGCTCCGGGCCTCGTCCTCCCCACAAGCCGAGCAAGAAAGGATAAAGGCCCTGGAATGACATTGTTCAAGGACGAGGTCTCGTTATCAGATATAATCTTTTTTGTTTTTAGAAGTTAAATAATACTTAGAGACATTACGCTTAATAGCCTTTTTATCCTTTTTTGAAAAGGAATGCTGCATAGATGATCTTTCAAACTTTTCCATTTAGACTTGAGATGGTTTTTTACTTTGGCTATTTTTTGATTTACGAAGACATGGAGCTATTTATCCATGAGAAATATAAAGTAGGTGTTTATATAAAGGCAAAATATGGATTTCAATCTCTGTTTTTTCATAAAGAAATCTACTTTCGTGAGTCTTTCTTATGTTTCTAGGCTAAAAGGGGGGAAGTGTCAATTATTCTTTGAGGCTGCGTTTATAAGGGTTTTTGTGCTTTGATACAGGTAATGGTAGTCTCAGTTTCCAGTAGTCATCCTAAGGCCCTCATTAGCACAAATCTCTTTCTACAGATATATACACACACATATCTTCATACCTATATATATATATATATATATATATATATATATATGAAAATATGTTTGTAAATATATGGGTATAAATATGAATAAACATATATATATATAGATATTCATATTTATACCCATATATTTACAAACATATTTTCATATATATATATATATTTATATATATATACTCATATTTATACTCATTCATAGTCATAAAACCATATATTGGCATATTCATATATATATACACATGGGTATACATATAAACATATGTATACGTATTTATATATATATATATATAAATATATATATTCTTATATATTTATACTCATATATATATATATATATATATATATACTCTCTGTTATCTTTCAAAATTATTCTTAAACATCACCCTATATAACTATATTTACATTAAGTGAGGAAAATTTCTTGTTCTTGCCTTCTCTTAGTATGCAGCCTTCGCATTCTTTCATTCTTATCTTTAGTCTTAATAGGGTATCACTCCGGATAATAGATCAGGGTCACTTTGGCAGGCGATAATTTCTCCACTAAAATGTTTGATTATACTGGTTTTTAAAGCTGTTTACCAACTCTAGTAAAATAGGATTTTACCTATACTTAACATTGAATGAGGCAATATAGTAGTGTGCATTGATTCTTTAAGACAAATGTATACATAGTCATATTGTAGCATTTTGCTCTGCATACCTAGTAAATTGTATATTTACTTCAGACATTAGCAAAGCACTTGATCGTATGCATTTATTGGTATTTACTTACTCTGATGATATATATTTTAGAATTCGTATCTATGTGAGTATTTCTAGCACCACTAGCCTGTCATATCTTAAGATTATGGTTTAAGGGTAGCTAACATGCAGAACTCGAGGTCTGGACAAAAATTTATATCCTGCAGGGTATAATCATACTCCGTCATCCTCTTTGCTAGAAATAATGGGGATAGGGAAGGGAGACTGACTGAATCCCACTTACCTATTGTTGTTATTGTAGCCTGGATCTCATCCTTCTCAAGGAGCACATCCAGGAGCATTAACAAGAGTTGGTAAGATGGAGATCCCTTATCTGATGAAGTCTTGGCTAATCACTAAGTTTCAAGTTTTACATCTCTTATGCATATTCTGTGAGGATAGGTTTCACAAAATAATTTACTAAAAGAATCTCTCTAGATGGATAGTTAAAATTTCATTTATGATAAAGGATTGATTGATACTAACATATCTGCCTAGTGTTCTAATTACTAACCATGCAGGCCAAACAGGTATTTTTTGAGCTATTAAAGGATAGTATTTACAATCGAAGAATATCTTCAAAGCCATGCAGGTGGAGTTGAAGGGACAAATGATTTTTGAAATTTAAAACCTGAAACTTGTAAAATTAGGGCTTGTAAGGGAGGGGTAAAATAGAAACACCCCTCCTAATCACCCTGGCCCGGGGTGGTGTTGTATCAAAATTTGGAATTTTTTTGTATTAAGTTAGGACTAGCTGGACTATGGTCCCAGGCAAGGCCGGAGGTTTTCTCGCCTCCACTCTTTCCTACCAGTGCCCGCACGAGTGGAGCAATGTAAATTTCAAATAATTAATAAAAATTTTGGCCTCGGCCTCTTACCGATCAAAAATAAAAATAAAAAAATTCAATACTACAACATAATATTTACAAAAAATATTTTAAAGAATAAAATAATAAAATATAAAATGTCACTTATAAATAAAATTTAAATTTCTATTTTTACTAAGAATATATTATTTGTTAAAAAATGGTTTCATGTATTTTATTTTTTAGTTTTTTAAAAACCACTCATTTTTAATTAAAAGAATTAAATTATTTATTATAATTTATAAGATTTATCAATTAATTTGTATCATTGTGTGATATACAAATTTTATGAAATTAGTGCTAATAACTATAAACTAAATAATATTATAATAAAATTATTCATACTTATTTTATTTTATTTATAAAATAATTATAAAAAAAAATATTAGTAGACAAGTGTATGCAATAATCAAATTTTAGTTATGTAATGGTGGGAAATAGGTATTCACTAGTTTAGTATGTAAATAAGGAATGGGCCTACTTCCAACTTTCATTACATTAAAGAGGGATGAAGTCAATAGATTCAATCCCAAATGTTTGAATGTTGATTGATTTATGTTTCTCTCTTCATTTGAGTTGAAAATGAGCTATGAAAATGTGTAAATTGAATGCAAGATCTAGGGCTAAAGGTATGAAATTGACAAGAATCAACATGCACAAACAATTTTGTATTTGATATGCATACATGAGTATAGATTTGGAATTAGGAAGCAGAGAGGAACCTGCATCTGAAATTTGGGCTCGAAACTACCAGATAATGGTGTTTGGGACAATCTTGTCCTCAGGGTGTTGGATGCAAACAACATATGTGATTTCGAGATGAGGATGTTGTTCTAATGGTCTTATTGAAGTTTTGTCAGAAAATTGTCAAACATAGGTGCATGGGGCAACCTTGTCCTCCACTTTTTGCCTCTGCAAAATTTGAACTTATATGTGTCGATCTACTCTTCCTAAATCTACAATTATGTCTTCAAATCCTGCCACTGACACATGCAAAGTAGGAAAATGGTGTTGTGGATAGGGGTTTACCTAAGTCAAACCTTAGGTTGGGAATTAACCCTTGACTTGAAAGTGTTGAAGTAAAATGTTGAATAATATACCTCAAGCTTGCTAAAGCTGATGAAGGTTGATGATGCAATGCTCTTTGAATGTGATCACAAGTGTTGATGCAATAACATGACATAACATGACAAGGCAAGACATAAATGACTCAATCATAAACACATGCTTGCATGAAGATTGTTGTAATTTGATGCTCCATGTTGTCTAGATTTGAAGAATGATTTGAAGGATATGGCGGGATGAAATGTCACCTTGATTCTTGATGGATGTGAAAGGATAATAATGAAATATGCATGGATACAAAATGAATGCAAAGAACACTCTTATATAGGGGTCTTGGGGTATTTTATAAATTAGGTTGACCTCCAATGGTCATAATTGTAAGTTCTGATACTAAATGTAAAGTACAGATGCCAATAGCTAATAAGATGAGAGAGGGGGGGGGGTGAATCATACAAACTTAATCTTCCATAAAATCAACAGATTCAACCTCGGTAACTTATACTTCAGCAATGTAACCAAAAACTGTTAAACATGCTAACTCATAAACACATAATCATCATAACACATATAACACCAGATTTAACATGGAAACCCAAATAGGGAAAAACCACTGTGGGATTTCGGACCCACTAAGAAATATACTCTTCTAGAGTATGCTCGGTTAAAAGCAAATCTTGTTAAAGATTACAAACACATTGCTAGATGTGACCCGGTTAAGGGTTTTCCCTCAAATCTGTTAGGATCTTCACTTTGTTAGAAGTGACCTTGTCAAAGGATTTCAAACACTCATTTAGAATGTCACCTTGCTAGAGGGTTTACAAATAAGACTGTTAAGTCCACTCGGTTAAGAGATTTTCTGTCACTTACACAATAACAGTAATAAAAATATATCTGCAACTTCACATCTAAAATGCTAAAGCAAATTCTTATTTGCTCAAAACAATCTAGTCATAGGACTTATCTTGTCCCTATGCTGGGCTCTCTACTCTGTTATTCAAATAGGTCTTCAAGCTTTTGTGCTCGGTAATCACTATGTAGCATCCCTGTGCTTACACTTGCCCGCATACATTGTTTATCAACAATTCCTTATTTATTAACAATTGCTAACTGCTTAATCTCCTTGATCACATTTCCCATGATCAATCATAGCCATCAGATCTTAAAACTTGACCAGGCTCAATGTATCCTTTCGATCTAAAAATGTTTTACCTCGCCTAGGGACTTGCATTCCTTTCTTGGAACTTGCACAAGGTTATTGCGGTTCAATCTGCACTGTAGATCTTCCTGTCGATTTTCCTTTGCCATAGATCCTTAACAAACTTCATGCACGACATACCAGTCATTTATACATCTCCAGCTAACCATTGTCCTTCATTAAATAATGCTTTTATCCATCCAATGCGATCTGTCATAACTCAGTTGCAACTCGGTAAATACTAAACTTTACTCGGTAGACATTCCACCTTCATTAATCGATATTGATAACCTTAGGGTTTACTGACTAGTTTCTTTGCTCGGTTGCATAGTATAGTATTAACCTTACAATCAACAACATTTGTAGGATATCAAAACAATCTAAACATCATGATCTCATCATTGTCTAACTCGGTAATAGTTGCCCATTGAATATCTTATTCCTCCTCTTATTCATCACATTCTTTATGTGTCTTTTACCGACATCTCAATTCTCTTCAAATCAATCTTCTCAAGATATGGCAACATCATACTGAATCAGAAAATCAATTTCTTGACATCAATGACAAAATAATGTTATAAAGATAGTTATCATCCTTCTTCAATTATATCAATAATCTTCAACAACCTTCTCAATATCCTCAATGAATATCAACAATCTTCCTTTCTACTGAAATGCCAACAATAATGAGGCATCGTGATTCGGAACCAATTGATAGGAAGTGAGCACTAACATGTTCAAATTTGGGTCCAATTTTGAGGGACAAGGATGCACCGAACACCCTTGTCTAGGACAAGGGCACATCAAACACCCTTTTCCACCCAAAACAATGCGAATAAGCCATGGATGTGGTGCACTCAGCTCAAGATAGAGGTTCAAATCACCATGCAAACATATGACATAAGTTTTGTAGTACAAATGTCAAAAATAATATAATATAATATAATATAATATAATATAACATAAGTTGTTTATAATATAATATAGTTTGGTTGATAAATTTGTTAAATAATTTTTTTAGGATGTCTCATCCAAAATTAATTTTTGATAATAAAGAACAATGAAGAGAACATCAAAGAGAATATGCTAAAAATTACATGAAACAAAGACATTAACAAATGAATGGTGCACAAAGAACAAAAGAAAGAAATTATTAAAACGAAAATGATAGAGAAAGACGTGTTAAACATAGAGCAAAAATGATAGTTGAAGAGATTGAAGAAGAAATAAGACAACATGCAAATGAGATAAGAATACATTGTGTACAAACATCTCAAGAGGAGCAATACATATTAAGAAGAAGATTACAAAGAGATGTGTGTTCAAATCAATTCAATGAGATAGAAAGACAATGAACATGTTGTCCTCATTTTCTAACAATGGTGAAAAAGTGAGACAACCTTACTTTTTTTTGTCTAAATTGTGATGTGCATACTCTAAGTTGCATTTACCGAGGTATAAGTCATATGTCTTGAGATGAAGTTAGTTTCACTTGTTTGCTTGTCAAGTGTCTAGTTTAGAGTTTTGATTTTTATTGGGCTTTTATTGGTTTTTAAGTCATGCCTCTGAATTCAATGCAAGTTGGGTCTTTGGGTTTCATTTGCAAGTTGTTTTACACTAACACTGCAAATCAAGTTCTAAGACTTGAATTACAAGTCTTAGCTTGGTCTTCCCCTTGTAATCGGGTCTTAGAAACCCAATTACAACTCCAAATCGCATTTATTGCTTAGAAGAATTTTAAACAAAATTATTGTATTAATATCATGAACTTTAATTTATGCAATTTGAATAATTGTTTTGGCATTGCAAATCGCATTTATCCCTTTGCATTTTGTTCATGTGCTCTATGTGATTTGTTTGAAGAAGAGTTGTGCCTTGTTAGAGTTGATTTCTTCTCTTTTGTCCAAGTTAGTGGTGTTTTTCCCTTGTTTTATTTTTATCATTCTTATTTTGATTATAAAGAATCATAGTAGATATTGTATGATGTCATTTTTGTCATTATTCATTTTATCACCCACGAATTAGGGTTTCCATGTTTGAACTTGTATGTCAAGTAGGGATTTTGAATCATAGAAGTATCTGTTCTTTATTTCCCATTGTTGCAAATGACAACACAATATGTAATTGAGTCTTGAAGGACCAATCACATATTGTGTATGTTAAACCCTTTCCACTCGCAATACGTAGTCGGATCTTCAAGACCCGACTACACATTCACATTGAATAAAAGTTTTGCATCTTGTAGTAAGGTCTTGAAGACCTAACTACATATTAGTATTCACTACGTTTACAATTTTTTCCCTTTACAACTCGTGATCAGGTCTTGAAGACCTGATTACAGGTCGCAATTCATCATGTTCATTATTGATAATCGAATCTTCAAGACCCGATTACAGGTTGCACCACATTGTTCATTACTTGTAATCGGGTTTTGAAGACCTGATTACAAGTCAAATCATATTATCCAAAATTGTAATCAAATCTTCAAAATTTGATTACAATTCAAGTTACATTTTTATAGTTTGTAATCTGGTCTTGAAGACCCAATTACAAGGAATCATTGTAGTTCATGATAATGTGATATCAATATGAAATATTCCCCTGCGATTAGGTTTATAAGACCCGATTACATCTTAATCTCCAATGCATATGAAACTAATTGCTTGCAATTGGTCCTTAGAGACCCAATCACACTTATTATTTGTACCATTTGGTTTACAATTGGATCTCTAGGACCTGATTGCAAGATTTTATCAACATTTCTTCTAAAATAACTTATTGACTTTGCATTTCTCTTCACCCTCATGATGTCGCCGTTGAATCCACCCATAATACTCACTTTTTTGTATTGACTATCCATATTTGCACATCATCTACCAAAACCAATAGGTCAAGACGTTGGCCTTGATTTTGCAGCATTGTCATTCCAAAAAAATGCCATGGAGGTTTTTGTTTCATATGAATATGTTCTCATGTTATGAGCTTTCCACCTCATCTTGCAGATAAATATCATTTATGTATTAAGAACCAACCACCATGCCAAACAAAAAGATGAAATACAAGTACCAGAAGTAACAAAACACTATCCCACCTTCTTCAATGTCTTCTAATGTTGAATAGATCAAGGATACAGAGATAGGACATGTTGATATGTTTGAGTTTCTCAAGAGAACCGAGGATTAGTCGTCATCACTAGGCATGCAACAACTTCCCAATAGTCACATTTGCCTGGTTTCATCTTTCCTAGTGGCTACTTTAAAACCAAAGTTTGTTCTTGCCTGTGCATCTCATTTTGATAAGGACATGATGACTATAAAGGATGATGATGGTAAAGTGATTATCAAATTGGATCCTGAAATCATTGATAAAATTTTCAAATTCCTTGCTCCTCCTACACATGCTAACATCACTTTAGAAAAAGTTCAAGCTCATTACAAACAAAATGAAGAATCTTGTAAGAAGAAAATTAATACTAATTGGCTTTTGAATCCAAGAGCCATGACCACCAGATGGCCTAATATTTACCGAAGTGATTTAAAAGAGGAAATTAATGACATGATTACTCTCCTTAGCAGGATCAAAGGATTGGAGAAATCCAATATATTTGAGACATGGATGTACAAATATATATCTATAATGAAGAAAGGTGTACAACAATTTTTTTGGGGTGAACAAATCAGTGACACCTTATGTGAATAGCTTTCGCAAGTGCCCACTACTCTTATCTTTTACATGAATTCATATTTGGTCTACATTGCAGCTTCATTTAAGTAGTTTCCTGGTCTCATCACAGAGGGAGACAAAACAAAAGTGCCAGTGTGGGCATATTGTGATTAGCTAACCATGAAGAGTAGTAGACATTATTATAGAAGGGTTCAAGATTCCTTTTATGGTTTGTATATGTGATACTTTGATAAGACACTTAAGAAAAGAAGAGTATCAGAAGCAACTTGGAAGAAGGTTAATGAGTATGGGTGCCTCTTCTTATAGTTTCCTACATTTACATACATGAGAGTAGGTTACTTTTATGATCATCCTTCTATGCTCCTAAGGTACCCAACAAACAAGATTATCCTAATGGATCTAGGGAGACAAATAATGGTTGTTCACACAAAACAATCAACTACTCATAAAGCATGTTTTATTTAATATATACGCAAAATCATCTTGCCATTGGGAGGTATTTGTTGACAACTTATGCAAGGCCAAAGCCATGGAAATAGAGCTTTAGGAGGTCAAAGTGAAACAAGGGTTCATGCTAACCTATTATCACATCTATGAAATAAATACATTATGACAACAATTTGCTTTTTTCAAATGGTAACTATGAAAAATACATGATAAAAATAGACAACAATGTGCAATTTTTATGATGTTTTCACTAATGCAAGTACATGAATAATAATTGAATGCATCTAAATTTGAACATTACATGTCATAACAATCAAATCTGTAAATGTAATTGAAAATTTATGCAACCCACAAAAAATAACCAAAATAAATTAGGGCTTTGATGAATTTAACCTCTAAATTTATGTAATTTTATTTAAAAAAGAGATCTATGAGTGCAAAATTGAAAATTAAAATGCTAACAAATTAGATTTGAAATAATTAATCCAAATTAGGCAACCCACAAGCTCAATTTTAGAATTAAAAATTAGGGTTTGTGTGAATTTAACATCTAAATTTATGTAACTCAATTGAAAATTGAACTTGTAGTTGTAAATTTGAATTTAAAAATGTATAAACAATCATATTTGAAAACATGAATAAAAACTAAGGTTGTAAGGAGTCAGGTTCACCAAAATGTGTTGGTGAAAAATCTGCTATTTTTTTCTTAGGGAGCAATTACATGAAGAGGTGTGAATCCAATAGATCTAGCCTCAATCCAATAAAGATAGGGCTAAGAATTCTAATTAGATTCACTAGTTGCATTTGAATAACCTCTTTCTAAGTTGAATTGTGAAAATGTTGAAATTAGGGTAAATGTGTGTAAATTGAAGCAATTATGCATAAACAGTGATCTACAGTTGTCAAATAGACCCATGAACTTGAATCTGAGAAATATATGAGTGTTTGGATTTGTTCCTAAAAGGTCGACCTGAATTGTTACAACTTTGCACATGTTGATCCTGAAAGTTACAACTTTGCACCTGTTCCTGCGCACAGTAGAGAAGGTAAAATGGTTGGGAATAAGAGTTTTCCTAATTAAAACACCATTTTATGAATTAACCTTGAATGAAATAAATGCAAATACTAAAATAAATGATGGAGAGTTATACCTCAGATATGCAATTGTTGATGATGATGCTTTGCTTCTTGAATGTAATCACATATGTTATACGAAATGACATGAACATGACAAAACCCTAATCACACACACATGCTTGCATATGATTCATTTGATTTTACTCCATAATGGTTGAATGAAGAATATGCAGCCTTGAAGATCTCTAAAAATGTTTGATGATGAATGCTTCATGGATGCAAGAGTGCTTTATTGCTTGGAGATGGAGACTTAGGATTGAAATGAATTGATTAATGTCTTTATACAAGGGTATCTAGGTCATTTACCGATTAGGCTGATGTCCAACGGTCATGCGAAGCCACAAAATAGAATTCTCATTCGAGAGATAGGACCCATCTCCCATGTTAAAATAGGGCCCAACTAAGAGGGACCAGAGTGATGGTGCTAGTTCTCTGGTCCTTCTTAGTTAGGGACCTCAATTTAGCTCCATGGAGAAGGACACCCCTCCAAGAAATCAATTAGTGGGTGTACATGGCATCAAAACTAGAGATAAGGCACATAACAGACCTAGATAGGAGATGAGGAGGGGACATGTTAAAGTAGGGTCACAAACATGAGGTGTAAATTGGCTTGGTGACAATTTACAACACTACAAATCCAAATCCACAAGTATTGAGCACATCAACATAGTTAGAAGACATGTCTGAAGGTCTATAATTGGCCACAAAGTAGACAATGAGGACGTCCAAGACTTCTATATGTCTAAGATGAGAGAGCCCACAGGAAAGCCTCGAAAAAAAATATTTATATCAAGAAAACTAGATAAGTTTAGGCTCAGTAATAGCTGACCATACATTATTAAAACACCAATCCCACACAGAAAGAGGTGACTGCAAATGCCATCATAAATTGAGAGAAAGGACCATAGGAAGGTGTGAAGAAAGCCGATGATAATTGAAGCACAACTTATAGTTACAAAAGTTAGTGTTGGGGTGTCAACATCAATCCTTTCACTAAAGCTTAAGAGAGTGAATGCCTAGTTTGTGTAGCATATTTAGAGGCAGAGTCAACACAATCATATCGAATATATATTGATCAAGTTGTATTCAAGATGATACTAGACTCTCAAATCTTCTTAAGTGCAAAGTTCATAGTATCTCTAGAGAACAAATCCTAGGGTGTGCGGATGCCCTTCTTATGAAACTGCAAGACATGAACCCAAGGCAGACGAGCCAAGGGAAGACCTTGAATTCAAATGAGAGGAGATCAAAAGAGGTTATGGTAATTAAGAGATAACCCATCTTGAAACCCAAATCAAACCCACCAAAGACAAGGTTTAATGTCTTCCCAAGCATGCTGGATACTCTTGGCCACAAAAGTGCCCTCGATATTAACCTTTGCATAATAAGAAAGTTTTGAAAGTCAATCCCCTTCCAAGATGGCCTACGAGTCAAATAACTAAAGGAAATGGATTGTTTGGGAAGAATCTTCCAAGCCTCATTACTAACGATAGTGTGAAAAATCTATTTGACATAATGGCTAACCCTTATCTCCAAGTGGAGAGGAGACCAAGCCCACTAGAATCTCACAAGAAGCAACAAAACTCCCAAGCAACATAGTGAAAATCTTTGTGATCTTTAGAAGAATCCCGTAAAAAATCATGAAGGAGTTTCTCCAACCTCAAATAAGAGGCATTGGAAGGGGCCCAACAAGACTAATTTAAATACACATGGGCGACTGCAAGAATTTTAGAACAAACTAGAATTTACCAGCCAAGGAGAGAGGCTTAGTAATCTAGTAGGAAAGTTTTTTCTCAATTTTGACAAGAACTACATTCCAAAGGTTCATGGGAGATGTCTAAAAGGCAAAGGGAATTCCTAGAAAGTGAAAGATTTTGAATCACCAATCCACTTCCACCCATACCCAAGAATCGAAGAAGGCACAAGAAGGAAGGATTGATGATAACATTGAGTTTTATGCCACTAGACGGTAGTACCGAAGGTTAAACATAAAGTGTCAATGCATTGAAGAGTTTCTTTGATATTTTTCTCCTCTTCAATGAGCATGAGAAAGAGTCATCCACAAAGTTCCCATTAACTAGTTATTTAGGTGACTCAAGTAGGGAAATTTCTTGAACTCTCCCAGAGGAGATAGAGTTTGCCAACAAATACCCAAATCCTTTAGTAGCAAGAACATACAAAGGTGGAGCTAAAGGACATTCTTGACATATGGAAAGATGAAGTCCAAAAGAAAAAGATTGGTGGTTATTGATGGTGATGTATGCATAGACATCACTTAAAAGTATTTACACAGATTGAATAAAGTGTGGGTCAAAAATAAGAGCTTCCAACATGACCAAAATGAAAGGCTTTCTGTTTAGAATGTTGATCCCATTCCATACCTTCCCAAACATGAATGATGTTATCCAAAATAAATTTAGATTCAATTAAACTTGTTTTATCAAGATGAACAAACTATGGGAGCAAATGACAAATTTTTAGAGCCAAGGTCTTGGCAATAATTTTGTAGGAGACATTAAGTGGCGTGATCAACCGATAGTTGCAAACATCCTATGGGTCATCAGGTTTAGGTATGAACTTGATATTTCTTTTATTGATAAATTTTCTTAACAATTGGTTATGAAAAGCCTCCATTTAAGGACCTCATGAAATACATATTATCAAACATACATTAATGCCACATGTTCAATTGTACAAGATTAGGGTCATGAAATTACATTTTGACATAAGGTTACAGTGCACAAGCCAATAAAAAGGCTAACATAAGGAAAACATATAGCTTTACAATAGACATGAAGGTTGAGTACAATGAATTCATAAAAAAACAATCATGAAGACCACCCTAACAAGAAATTTTGGCATATGCCTCCCTTGAGCACACCACGGGTGAGAACATTGCTAGAGTGTGTTTCTTCCCTACCACAAAGTAGCTACTATTATAATCAGAGATCACTGAGAGGGGGGGGGTGGTTGAATCAGTAATTTGCTGGAAATCAAATTCACAAACTTATCTTTATCCACCGGTTTGCAATGCATAACAGAAAATAACATAAACATGCAATAAGTAAGCTACATATCCACAACACCAAAAATTTGATGTGGAAACCCGGAAAGGGAAAAACCACGATGGGGCTGTAACCCACAATATTCATATACTATGGCTAGGAGTACATAAATATTACATAGATGGAGAATGCACTTGCATTCAGGCTCATTACCTAGAGCTCACTGCTCAATTACAATGACTCAAAAGGCTACAACCTTCAGGGAAGTCTCACTAACTTAAAATTTGATTACAATGAGAAAATACAGTAAAATGAACTCCGAGATAGCATTTGACAATGCAAGAATGAGTTTTGGTTTTAAGCATAGATCTTTGATTGTTTTTGCTCTGCAAATACTCTGTTTCTATCTCAGTCAACTACCGGATTATCTGTAAACCAAATGCGCATGTGAAATTGTGCTCAATCACACCAAAATGAGTCACCACTCTAGTATTACACCGAAAACCAATCACGAAATCAATCTTATATATCTAGTCTTAACATAAAAAAAATCTCCTTCATGTCGACTTCAAGAAGTGTAACATGTAGTCACATGCCGGCTTCAGTCTCGAACAAAACATAGCACTGGACCAAAAGAGTATGATCACACGCTTCCTATGGATCTTTCCATTCACCAAGATCACAAAATCAATCACCAAAAACACCGCAATCATCGGAAATCTTTCTGGACCAAAACATTACTGAGATAGCCCTATTTAATCGGTTAGCCTGTCTACTGGTTAATTCTTACTTCTGGATATGATGAATCACGATCACCGGATCGAATCACTTGTAATGTGAAAAAATGATGATGAGAGATCAAGTGGAAAGATTTACTCCCCTCAAAAGAGAGATGAAAGTTTCACAAAGGATTCCCTTCAATTTTTCACACATTACATTCAAAAGAGGGGTTGAATTCGCTAGATCCAATCCCCAATGGTAAGCGATTGAATACTAAGCGAATTGCAGTAAATTTGGAAGGTATTAGGAAAGTAAATTAACCCTCTATTGTAATAGATTAGCTGAAATAAGAAAATTGAGACTAAGTGCAAAAATGACAAAGGAATGATTATATCTTGAGATAGAGAGGAGGGATGAAGCTATGCACCTGGAATTAGCAGTAAATGTTGAGATGAAGCTTCCTTTCAAATCTAAGCAAAAGTTGCAGGGACCGTGTGTAAGTTGCACATGGTCCTCCAAAAAATCCGCGCGTCAAAAAGGGTTTTTTCATCTTTGAAAATGAAGCCTAAACCTAAATTACAGCCGCACACCTACAACCTACACACAGAAAAGAGAGGGAAATGTTGTTGGGATTGGGGGTTTGCCTTTAGGTCAAACCCCATTTTGGAATTAGCCAAGTGGTTGAAAAATGCTGCCAGTAAATGAAAGGAAATGTCTGAAGTAAATCCACCTCAAGGAGGGGATGTAATTGAAAGGGTGATACCTTTATAGATGAATTTGCTTGAATGGATATGTGAAATAGGATGTCTTGAATGTTGGTAGAAATCTCCTCTTCAATGGTTGAATCCTTGTCTTGAATGCAACACCTAGCCTTGAAAGGAGACTTGAAATGCTCAATTCTTTAATGAATGCTTGAATTCTTAATAACGATAATGGAGACCTCTCGCTTGTTCACCCTACTGTTGCTTCACTTATGCAAATAGGAGGGGAAGTGCTCCTTATATATTTGCTAATTAGGGGCGTTTAGATAATTTCCCGTCTTAGGCCGACATAGGAAAACTTTTCCCACTCAACAATTGACAAGCTCAATGCAAGGGGGGACCAAAGGGGCCCCAAAATAGGGCTAGGACAAGGGCGCCATGCCCCTGTCTTGCCTTGATTTAGGACAAGCAACATCAAAAGGTAGTGCGATATGATGAAAAATGCAAGTTATTCATGGCATGATCATTTTTTGGGTCTTCGATCAGGCTTAGGGATTTATCTGCTAATGCAAAGACCCAAATGTGGTAAAAAAATTACAAGGGTAGCAATTTTATGACGCTACATCACCAAGAATAGTTGCCATCGATGACAAACCTAGACCAATAAGCGACTACCAAAAGTCACCGGATGAGTGTCAATTGCCAACAATTACACTTCTCTGGAATCTTTCATGACACGAAAAATACCCAACCCAACATGAGGAAGACTAGAAATGTGATACTGGTAAGAGTAATGTAATTTGTGCAAAAACACTAAAGTAACAATATAATGGGCACATAAGTTGCATGTATCATAAGTATGAAGATATAAGCAACAACCTTTGCTTAACTACCTCAAAGCATTTTGAGATCTCAATTCCATCTCAATCATATTTATTCCAAAAGGTAAATACAACATGAATTTATCTCAATCACAGTGAAAACACAAGAATGCATTTATACATACATACATAGCATGAAAAATCTACATGAGTATTGAGGGTATGTAAGAACCCATATGAGCACACTACTGCATATAAGAGCACATAAGAACGTAGAATAGCAAATAGGAACTTATAAATGGATCATTCTATGCAATACTTCGTATTTTACAAGGACTGAATGTCCAAACTAACAAATTTAATTAGTTAAAACATACACATATTTAACCAAAAGATATATATGCATTAATAAGGCATTCACGAGTAATATTTCATTTTATAACTTTATGATGAATATGTGCAAATATGTAATCATTACTAACACATTTATTTCATCTACATGCACACATGCACTTACTTGTATCTTTAAGATGGGAAGACATAAGTTTTCATGATCCCTTTCATAATCAAATATTATAGTTGGAAATTTGATGGTAGGCATGTATGAAGAAAGGTTGAAGCATAGGCAAGACACGTGAACAATCCATGGCAATAATGTTGCCCTGATAAAAGAGGCAAATGGAACTCAAAGCACAGGTGAAGTATGATATCTATTAAGCGATTTACAAAACATTAAAGAATTACAGATTTAGACCAATCGATCAATTCATAAGTGATTTGACTTTCTAATGTAAACTGTGAAAACATAACAATATGAAATGCTTCAAATAATGGAAACGCTTCCAAATAAACCAAAAGGTGATGCTAAGGTCTAATAGAAGCAAATTTTAAGAAAGTTGCAATCTTTATAAGTGTTTTGGAATAGCAACAACATATATCTTTTCTAAAGCAAGGAGGTTTTTGTTTTGACTACTCTATATGCCTTTACATTGAGATATGAAACTTACCTAAATATTGCAATGTCAACATCTCTATTCATAGCCTTGGCTCGTCTTCCCCTCTTCCATGATTACAAAAAGTGGGTCGACCTTCTTCAAGAAATTATTTCATGCATTCATGAGCTTTGCTAAGTTGGCCAGCCTTAAACCACACACACTAAGCAACATATTAAGTCCAAAGAATGCCAGTCAATTCTAAGTGTTTAACACTTTTAAGCCTAAAAGTCAAAGCTTAGTGTGTGTGATTTAAACCATGCTAAGTCGAACTAGTCCTCCTACCCAAATTGGACAAAGTGTAGTTTATAAGTTTAAATTATAAGTTCATGATTACACAAATGAAATCGAGTAAGAGATATATATACACTATTTTTAGTCGCCTAAGAGTGATTCATGATAGTTACTTACTGCACAAAAAATAAATAAATTTAAAATTGACTCCCACTTCTTTATTTAGAGTCCCTTCTTATGCACTTAGAAATGAATTTATCTTTGATACTATTCATTCATTGATTCTCTCATTTTATTTATGCCTTTGTCTTTTTAAGAAAACCATGTAGCTTTAGCTTTATTTAGTCAAACTTAAAATTGACTTTGTTTTCTAAACATTTTCTTTCCTTTTAAAAAGCTAGTTTCTTTTAATTAAATCCTTTTACCTTTTTTAAAACTTACTTCATCTACTTGTCTTCCTACATAGGAAGCTAAAAATCTCTCCTTTTTATTAAAAGTTTTTTTTAATAAAACTGTTAAATTTGTAAAATTTTAAACTTTTCACATTAACAATATATAATATGGGTTTTATGTAATATTTTAATATATGTGGAGCATAAAAATGGAACCAAGTAGCTAAGTCTCTCATTTTTAATAAATCTCTCCTTTTTATTAAAAGTTTTTTTTAATAAAACTATTTAGTGTGTGTGATTTAAACTGTGCTAAGTCGAATTAGTCCTCCTACCCAAATTGGACAGTGTAGTTTATAAGTTTAAATTATAAGTTCATGATTACACAATTGAAATCGAGTAAGAGATATATATACACTATTTTTAGTCGCTTAAGAGTGATTCATGCTAGTTACTTACTGCACAAAAAATAAATAAATTTAAAATTGACTCCCACTTCTTTATTTAGCATCCCTTCTTATGCACTTAGAAATGAATTTATCTTTGATACTATTCATTCATTACTTCTTTAAGAAGAGGGGAAAACAGATTTGAAGGTCAAATGATCAAAACATAACGAAATAAACATGCAGAATGCTAAAATATCATTAAAAGACCATTTCACCTTGCTATTTTACCTTCTCCTTCGGATTGAGCTTGATGAAGTGAAGGCGCCCCTTGATAATGCTCCACTTGATGTGCTCCTTTGATTGTTGGATGTGGGTGGCTCTCCAATGTTGTGCACAAATGGAATGGATTTGAAAAATGATAAGGATGAGATGATCAAGTTGCCAAGATGATTTCCTGGGCTCAAAAGGGCAGCATAAACTTACTGGATTTCAAGATGTTTTGAATGAAGGAATGGAACCCTATTTTATAGGAAGAGGAGAGGAAAATGGATGGCTAGGATGAATTCGAGATGAAGGGCTAGGATTTACTTGTGAGCTCACACAAGGTCCAAGAGAGGGTGTGGAGACCAAGAAATATGCCTTAAAGGCATTTCATATCTCCACACTCCACAAGATGCATTGGAGGAATTAAAAATTCTCCAAAAAAGGATATCATGGGGATTGGAGGAATAAAAAATAATTAAAAATTCCTTGGGAGAGGGGATGCCTAGAGGAATGTGTGATTTCGAAAATCTTACATTCACCTAGGAAAATAGCATTTAAAGCTAGTGGTTGGATGAAAAGGACAAAGAGTTGACTTTGTGACTAATCATGATGATTAACCATTAACGACTCATTAGGAGGGGGATTAGAGGAAATGTTAGGTGGGATTAATATTTGTAGGAGAATGTGACTAGGAGAGAGAATGAGTGGAGGGAATAAAAAAATAGAAGAATAATGTTAAGTGAGTTTAGGGAGTTTCTAGAAGAATGAATTAAGAAGATGATTTGTAGGAATCATGTAGGTTAACTAATTAATTGAAATTAATTAGCTAAGAGGAAGATTTGTGAGGATTTGATTTTTTTAGAAGAATAAAGAAAGGGATTGATTTATTAAATAAATCAATCATATGCTATAGTGACAATATTAATTATATTTAATTAATATTGAGAGGAATTTGAATTAACATAATTAATTAATTAATTATGCGAGGAATTAAAAATAATTAAAATAATTATTTTTAAGTGTCTACAGTAGTTTATAAGTTTAAATTATAAGTTCATGATTACACAAATGAAATCGAGTAAGAGATATATTTACACTATTTTTAGTCGCTTAAGAGTGATTCATGATAGTTACTGCACAAAAAATAAATAAATTTAAAATTGACTCCCACTTCTTTATTTAGCGTCCCTTCTTATGCACTTAGAAATGAATTTATCTTTGATACTATTCATTCATTGATTCTCTCCTTTTATTTATGCCTTTGTCTTTTTAAGAAAACCATGTAGCTTTAGCTTTAATTAGTCAAACTTAAAATTGACTTTGTTTTCTAAACATTTTATTTCCTTTTAAAAAGCTAGTTTCTTTTAATTAAATCATTTTACCTTTTTTAAAACTTACTTCATCTACTTGTCTTCCTACATAGGAAGCTAAAAATCTCTCCTTTTTATTAAAAGTTTTTTTTAATAAAACTACTAAATTTGTAAATTTTTGAACTTTTCACATTAAAAATATATAATATTGGTTTTATGTAATATTTTAATATATGTGGAGCATAAAAATGGAACCAAGTAGCTAAGACCTATTCCACTTTCATGTACACATTGGAATATGAAAGAGCCTAGGGAGATATTTCACTTTGATCACTTCTTGTAAGAGAGAGAGGGTCAAGGAATATCTCTTAGGGTTTCTATTCCTTTGTTGTAATGAAGAGGAGATGTGCAAAATGCAAGCAATGATCAACTATGGTAGGAGATGAGAGATGAAGTGCACATAAACCAAAAAATAAGATTTTGCCTAAACTGAAACTGAAATACTGAAAGAAGGACTGGAAAAGGGATTTAGAGGTGCACTTGCTACTGAAACTGATGCAAAACTGGCAGATCCTAGGGCACTGGATTCCCTTGTCCCTTTGCCGACAAGAAGTTGATCTTCTGAATCTGAGGTCATGAGGGTGTGATATGCAGATCTAGCACTTGAAATTGCAAAACCTTGGGGACCAGGGCACCACGCCTTGGTCCTATCACAGGGCACCACGCCCCTCTCTTTGAGATCTAAGATCAGATTTTGGCCTTGAGATTGTCTCTGTGTCTTCCGTCGGTCCTGAAATTCACGCATCTGCCAGATTCCTGTACCTGCACCCGCAACTTGAAAAATGGTGTCTAGGTGGCTATATAGGGTTTTGCCTTAGTCAAACCCCTTGTTTTGGTGATTTCCACCTCCACAAACAGTCGATAATGTATTGAAAATGTGTGTGCAAGATCCTAAATGAACAAGAAAGTAAATCTAGAGTTCTACCCTATGCTTTGGAGAGCAAACCCTAAATGATTGTAAATGTAAATGTAAATGCTTCAAATCACAAATATAATAATGGAGCTAAAGCATGATTGTAAATCTGCAAATGAATGTTATGAAGCTCATACAAAGACATGAAAATAACATGAAACCATACCAAACCCTAGGGGAGAGGTACAAGCCAATCAACAGTCAATGATCTCTTATTATTCTTCAATGTCTTCAAAGCTCCCAATTGTTGTTGAAGATGATTGATGAAGGCTTGATAAATGCTTGATTTGCTATTGTAGACTTCACATAACCTGTACTTTCACTTCACAAGAGGCTCCTTCAATCTGTAGATCTTAGATCCGTCAAATGAGGAAATGAAGGCTTTATGTAGGAGACCCTAACTTTGTTTTGAGTCATAGGCCGACTTAGAAATGATATTTTTTGCCAATCTTTTGGATTTGAATATTAAAATACCGCCAAAACATGCTCCCGAAATTCAGGGAGAAAAAGTCGGGACCATGTTGGTACCAACATGGTCTGAACGCACGGTCCGACCAACTTTTTGCCAAATTTTCGAGGAAGCAAGATATTGTAATTTTAAAGAAAACTCCAGGAGTTTGTGGAAAATTGAGATGTCTAGATATGCGAAATCGGGCCTTGAAGGTTGAAATAAGACATACTTAGGGTATTTGATGAAATGATTAATTGGGAGAGTAAAATAAAAAAGGGGCACACTTAGGTTTAAGGGCCCAATTTTATGATGTGTAGAGGGATAAAAGAAGACTTTAGATTTAATTAAATTAATTAATTAAATACTTAAAGGGAATTTTAAATGCAAGATGCAAACACACTAAGGCGGGTGCTAACCTAAGCGTGGAATTGTACGACCCAACTAAGGGTGTACAATTTACAACGCTATAATAGCTTAAGCTTTCTTTTTTTTTTCTTTAAATAAAATAAAATAAATAAATTTACTTTTCTTTAAGAAAATAAATTGATGTTTTTAGAAATTTAAAAAATTTCATACAAAATGAAATATATATAGAATTAAAGTCTTTTTATTTTTAAAAAAATATGATTTTCAATATAGAATAAAATCTTTTTAATAATAATATATTATATTAGTATTAAATCATTTATTTTTATTGTATTTTCAACTATGAAAATATTTAATAAGTATTAAAAATAGATTTGTGACACTCCAAATAAACCTTACGAAGGTCAGAACCCACACAAGGTCAATGGGCTTTGTAGAATTTGCATGCGAAACCATTGCAACCAGAGATCTTTTTCATTTTCCATGGACCTAATAGTCTCTTTCAAGTCCTCCAAGGTGAGAAACTGCTCATAAAAATTATGTTGCGCCTCAAAGAGTCGATATGGCACAACTCCAAGGCAATCTTGGAGTGCTCTCTCTCGCTCAAAGGACGCATCCCGAGCAGTGAACACTTTCTAATAATGGGTAAAAATGCCTAGAGAATATTTGGTAGCTTAGAGAACACCGTTTGGTCTTCCTTTATTATTTTGATGCCTACTAAAGATTGTTGAGCACAAAGAGCCAAAAAAACTCTTTAGAAGCTTGATCACCAACTTTTAACCAATGCAATCTTGCCTTGATTTGAGCCCCTCTAGCAAAATGAGCACCAACAATTTAATTTTGTTGACATGGTTGAGCCACATGTACTTGTAAGCTAGGAGAGAAAGGGTCGACAACAAGCACTTTTGTGGCATGACAGAGATCCATGGTGGTAGCCTCATAGGATCATTGTCAGATAATAACAAGTTGGCACCCACAAATGCGAAGGAAGTGTGACGTACACTAAATAGCATGCTTCCACAAGATAATTTACCTAGAATGCTGAGTGGAATGCCATTCAAGTTTCTAAACCCATTGTATGTGGGCAACATCAACTTGTGACTCAACAAAATTGCATTTTGGAAGGCCATGCTAGACCCACATGTCGTTCAATGCCAAACTTAATGGGATAGAGGTCTGACAAAGTGACTTTAGAGAAAGGTACAATTGGAAGATCTTGACTTGAGAGGCAAATGAAAAAAAATATCATGCCATAATCATGGTATGCTCAAGTTGTTTAAGAACTCTATCATTTCATGCTTGGAAATTTCTCCATGTATGCCAATCAAATTGAGGATGACAGTGATATGAATTGGGATCATAAAGACCCAATTTATTGCAAATGTAGAACCACACCTCCCATTCACTAGTGGTCCAACAAAAAGGCAAAATACCTTCTTTATGTCGAGAGGCATCTACAATGACATCAAAATGTCCGTAAACAAAAATTCATTTTTGAAACAATTTGACATGCAAATGACAGGTAAATGCATGCAATATGCGATGTTTTGGTTTTTGTGGAGGTGTTACTTTATTAATCCAAATAAAATAGAACCCTCGGCACTTGTCTCCAACTATATGAAACCGTTACATTCAAATGATAGTGGAAGAGTGCCATAATATTTAAAAGGGAACAATCAATAAAATCAAGTAGCGTTGAAAGGTTAGTGGAGGAGTGGGCTTGGCATTGTGAGTATCCGACGATTCTAAATTCCAGGTTCATGTTGTCGTCTTAGATAATGCTGTTACATACTTAAGCAACTCTATTATTATCCATATTTTTGAAAATCTTGTATATTACTAATATTGTTGCAATTGTCAAATTCCCTTCTATTATAAGATATCTCTCGACATAATTTACCTATATTTTTTAAATATAGATATACTATTTGTTAGATGCCACCTCAATCATATTGAAATCCTTGCACAAAATCCAAGTGGTGGAGGCACTTAATCTACAATCCATCACCAGAGAGAAGATATTTCCAGAACATCATTAGGAGCATAAACATTAATGATCCCAAAAGAATGATTTTTGATTGACATGAGGATCCACATGAGTCGTTGAGTAGGATCAGACCCATGATTAACCACATGAATGCCACTATGGTACAAGAAGGGTAAGAACCTCTTCACAACCAACCTCATGTTTGGAAGCAAAAATCAGGCTATTTGGCCAAATAACCTAACATGCTATAGAGAGAATGGAAGAAGAACTCTTAATTTCTTAAAAATCCACACATAATACTTCTTGGAGAGGTTAGTGAGACCTCAGACATTCCATTAAAGAAAATTCATGTATGCAACTTTTGCAAACCATCACCATCCTTAAGAGAGGAGAACTAATTCCGCAAGAAGTTTGAAGCCATCTAAAAACCAGGCAATCCATTCCTTCTTTTTTTCAGGAGCAATCTCACCTTCCTTTGCACACCTAAAAGGGCTGCAAGAATGGCCCAAACGATGAGGTTGAGTGAAAAACACCAAGGCTGACTGATGAGTTTGCATAATGGGTTGATGAACAAAAGCCTCAATGACAATGATGGCAATACTTTCTTTTCCCTTCTTCGAAAGGTTTGAGAATAGAGGTGGCGGCTATGAAATGACAATTCTTGGGGCTTGTTAGGCACATTACTAAACGAGGTGGCTTTTCCTTTATGTGTCACCAAAAATTCTATCCAAATAGGAATGTGAAGGTTCTTGTCATTAATGATAGAGAAGTCTTATGACCATGGTTGAAACACAAGCACAGATGACCTAACATATCATGGGCCATTATGAAATATGACCTGAACATTGTTGACCTTAGCGAAATGAAAAAGAAAAAAGCTTTTGGTAAGGTTTTGGACACCGTGAAGACGAATCCCATGAGGGGTCCATGCCTTGGTGACCTAATCCTAGAGCATGCTTTCAAGGTGGACCCTCCCAATAAAATAACCTATAAGAGCATGTTGCTCCAACCATTTACATGAAAATCAAATTTTGAAATGGGTAAATCCACATCTGTGGGGTTATTAGAGGGCATACTTCATGAAAAAAAAATGGAACAATTTTTTGGGGATGCTTGTTTGGTGAAGCCATTCACACTAGATGCCAAAAAATCAACACCATCATCAACTGCTAGTATGAAGCTAACCGTCACCATTTAAAAATCTAAAAATCCCAAAGTTAATGTGGTATGACACAAGACCAATATAAACAAACAATAGTATGCAAAAAAAAAACAAGAAACCCTAGTAGAACCAAAAAACCATCACACTATGCTCACTAAAATTAGTTTTTAATAAATTATATCTTATAAAGTTGAATATTATACAAAAATTTTTGTGATCATTTTTTTTTTCACTTTTCATTTAATCATTTCAAATTATTTTCACTAATTAAATGTTAACATTTTACATGTAATTTTAAATGACTTAAAAAACAAAATCAAATCGCAAAAAGCTTTTGTTCCGAAGAAGTAAATAAGTTCAAAAACTTAAATATTCTTTTTTTTAAAATTTGAAAATGTTTTTAAGAACTCATCCACCTACCAATATTGTTTTTAAATGTATATTTACTAGTATATCTATATTTAAAAAATATAGGTAAATTATGCCGAGAGATATCTTATAATAGAAGGGAATCTAAGATTGCAGCAATATTATTAGTATACAAGAGTTTCAAAAATATGGATAATAATAGAATTGTTTAAGTATGTACTAGCATTATCTAAGACAACAACATGAAATGGGAATTTAGAATCGTGAGATACTCACAATGTCAAGCCCACTCCTCCACTAACCTCTCAACGCTACTTGATTTTATTGATTGTTCCCTTTTAAATATTATGACACTCTTCCACTATCATTTGAATTTAACGGTTTCATATAGTTGAAAACAAGTGGCGAGGGTTCTATTTTATTTGAAATAATAAAATAACACCTTTACAATTGAATTTTTGTTTAAGAGCATTTTGATGTCATTGTAGATGCATCTTGGCATAATTAATTTAAAATCAACTGAAAAACAAAACTTAAAATAATAGTTTAATTTTACGAAGTCAAAGTATCCCTGCTTTAGGCAGCGACTTAAAAAAGAGGGCATAAAATGATGCGATTTTCCAACTTTGCTGTGTATCTAATTTATTGAAAAGTTGGCTTTGTTCCTTTTGCCTATTCGCTAAGTATACCTTTCGAAGTCCAGGCCAGCTTTTTTCATGGCCACTTTTTTCTATCAACACTCGTTGATATTGTATGTGCACCACTCCTGTTACTACTTTATTTGCTCTGCTTTGATTTTTCTGGAAAATTTAAGCCTTTCATTGATTAAAATATGCAATTTCATGTTTCATTGACTGCAGTACCACAGATGAAACAAATATTATATAGTTTGTGATTAGCAGATTTTTCACATGCATCTAATAATTATGCTTTCAGTTCTATCAAAAAAGGATTTTATATTTTTAGGTACTCCAGAATTTGCATAGGGACATGGAAATTCATTTGCAATATTTAGAACTTTTCTGGTTGCGTTTTCTTGTAGGACTCTTAATATAAAATCAGGTTGACTTGATCTCACTTCGTTGTAGAACGTGGAGTTTTTAGGGTTTCTGCTTGCAGAGGTTATTTTGGGAACATTTTGCAGAGAACCAACTTGATAAGTAGTAGACTCTTTCGAGTTTCTTGAGTTGGAATTACGCTTGTGTAAAGCTCAGATATTCTTTGGGATTTTTGTTGGCACAGTTATTTAGGCAATTTTTTTGGCAGAAGGCCAACTGAAGAAGTATTAGAATGGGAGGAAGTGTACAGGTGGGAGGGGTTCAAGATTTGATTGTTAGAGTGTCCTTCCGTCATGGAGTTGTCATTTCATGTCAGTTGATTTTCGTTATTGCCCTTTTGGTAAGGAAATGGGCAGTTAGGCTTAATAACAGGGAATGCCATGTACCCCTTGAGAAGAAGACCCGGGGAAAAATTCAGTTGGGCTTCAGGTACAAGGGCATTCTGACTTGTTGCATTTCTCTAGCTGTTTTCTACACCCTATTTGCTATATGGAGGCCTCTGTATTGGTGGTTGAATGAAAGACCTAAAGATTACGAGGCAGAGGGAGAGTATATTGTTCAAGCAATAGCTTGGTCTACAATGGCATTTTCTGCCTATCAGTCTCCCACAGAAACGAGGAAAGATAAGCTCCCAATTTTATTGAGAGTTTGGTGGATCATATTATTTATTGTCTATGCCGTTTTCTTCTTGTTTGACATTTTACTCTTGAGGGAAAAAGAAGTTTTCCCCACTTCTATATGGGTTGATCTATTGGGTTTGGCCATCAGTAGCTTCTTGTGTTATGTTGGATGCCATGGTAGAATTGGTGGAGACTCATTTGGAGAGGGGATGCATGAGCCTCTTTTGGATGGCTTTTCTGAGAAAAGTGGAAACCCCAAGCCAGTCACACCATATGCAACTGCAGGCATTCTCAGCCGGATGTCGTTTTCTTGGATGAGTACTTTATTTTCTGTTGGCTTCAAGAAACCTTTACAAATTGATGATGTACCTCAAGTTGCAGGTATGGACAGTGCCGAAGAAGTGTACAATGTATTTAGAGATCGGCTAGAGGCAGAAGGGATTCTTGACACCCAGTCAATGGCAAAAGCCACGCTAATGTCTGTTTGGAAAGAAGTCATCTTGAGTGCTTTTTTTGCAGCAGCATATTCTTTTGCAGCATATGTAGGTCCATCTTTGATTGATGCATTTGTACAATATTTAAATGGAAACCAGCAGTTTCAGTATCAAGGCTATGCTCTAGCTTGTACATTTATAGTAGCAATGTTGGTAGAGTCCTTGGCACAGCGCCATTTGTTTTTTAAGTTGCAGCAGATAGGCCTACATTCCAAAGTGTCTTTCATGGCTGCTATATACAGGAAAGGTTTGCGTCTTTCTAGTCAATCAAAGCAAAAGCATACAAGTGGTGAAATCATCAATTATATGAGTGTAGATGCAGAACGTATTGGGGATTTCAGTTGGTATTTGCATGAATTCTGGAATGTCCCTTTACAAGTTTTTCTAGGCCTTTTTATCCTATATAAGAGCTTGGGCTTGGCCTCACTTGCAGGACTGGCAGCCACGGTGATAGTTATGATTGGAAATTTACCTATTGGAAATCTGCAAGAAAAGTTTCAAGATGAAATCATGGAAGCAAAAGATGAGAGGATGAGAGCGACAGCAGAAACATTGAGAAACATGAGGATACTAAAATTACAGGCCTGGGAGACCAGATTTCTATTGAAACTTGAAAATTTGAGGAAAGTGGAATGTGGGTGTTTGAAGAAGTATCTTTTCACAGAATCTATGTTATCATTTGCGTTTTGGGGAGCCCCTACGGTAGTATCAATTGTTACATTTGGTGCATGCATGCTAATGGGAGTGCCCCTAACTGCTGGCAAGATTCTCTCTGCTTTGGCAACATTCAGATTACTTCAGGATCCTATATATAACCTCCCGGAATTCATATCCATGGTTGCCCAAACTAAAGTGTCCCTAGATCGTGTAGCTATATTTTTGAAAGAGGAAGAATTGCAATATGATGCTGTAGAACAAATATCCAAGGGCACAACTGATATTGCAGTTCATATCCAAGGTGGAGAATTCTCTTGGGACCCTGCACCATCTAGTTCAACATTAAGAGGTATACAACTGTGTGTAGAGAGAGGTATGACAGTTGCAATATGTGGAACAGTGGGGTCAGGCAAGTCGAGCCTTTTAGCTACAATACTAGGAGAAATACCGAGAGTTTCGGGCACAGTAAGGTTGAGTGGCACAAAAGCGTATGTAGCTCAGTCCCCGTGGATACAAAGCTGTAAAATTGAGGAGAATATTCTCTTTGGGAAGCAAATGGAGAGGGTTAGGTATGAGTGCATACTTGAGGCCTGTGCTTTGAAGAAAGATATTGAATCGTTTGCCTATGGTGACCAAACAGAAATTGGAGAAAGAGGCATTAATTTGAGTGGTGGCCAAAAACAAAGAGTACAGCTTGCACGGGCATTATACCAAGATGCAGATATCTATCTCCTTGATGACCCTTTTAGTGCTGTTGATGTACATACAGGCACTCATATTTTCAAGGTAGGTGTATTGTAATGTAATGGAAATTTTTTATATTAAGGCATCTGACTGTAAAATTGTAATGAACTTGGTCTGGGCAATCTTTTTAGATCCTTGAGATAACCAGCTTTTTGTTGCAGGAATGCATCCTTGGCATTTTGAGTAAAAAGACTGTATTTTATGTAACCCATCAAGTGGAATTCCTGCCAACTGCAGATCTCATTCTGGTATGATGAAAAATTTCACTCTAATATAGAAATAATTTATCCTACTATTGCCAACCTCTAAATGCCAAACATTAAATGCAAGAGAAATTAAAAGATAAAAAATTCACCAACTCATTGTTTTTTTTGATAGGTAATGCGCGATGGCAAAATTACTCAAGCTGGGAGGTATAGCGATATTCTGCAGTCAGGCACAGATTTTTTAGAATTGGTTGGTGCCCACCAAAAGGCTTTGGATACCATGGATGCTAATGAAAATTCCCATCATATAGGTGTATCATCAGAAATTGATACAGTGGAATCAGATAATTTAAATAATAGTCTACTAAATGAAGCTAACCCAAAGGTGCTATGGATAGAGGGCAATGTTGAGATTTCTAGGGGAGACAATGACTGGGAAGAAAGAAATAAGAGTGCAAGTGATGCTGATCCCGAGAATAAGAAGGCACAGTTGGTGCAAGAAGAAGAAAGAGAGACTGGCAGGGTTAGCATTCATGTATACTGGTCTTACATCACAGCTGCATATAAAGGATGGTTGACACCTTTCATTATATTGTCTCAAATGATGTTTCAACTATTGCAAATTGGTAGTGATTATTGGATGGCATGGGCGAACCCAACAACCCTTGGTGACAGATCACCAATTAGTAACTCCCTTCTGATTCGGGTCTATATTGCTCTATCATTAGGCAGTTCCTTGTTTGTGCTTATAAGGGCAATGCTTCTTTCAGTTATTGCATTTAAGGCAGCTAATCAACTTTTCAGCAAAATGCACAGGTGCATCTTCCGTGCACCAATGTCATTCTTTGATTCAACTCCAAGTGGGCGTATTTTGAATCGGGTCAGTTCAAGCTCGTGTTTACTTCATTTAGTTTTGCGATTTGATTATGATTGTGAAAGGGAATAAAAATTGTGCTATTCGTCTATAGGTATCAACAGATCAGAGTGCTGTAGACTTAACAATCCCTTTTCAACTTGGAGCGTTTGCTTTTGCTGTTATACGGCTCATTGGAATTATTGGAGTTATGTCTCAGGTTGCTTGGCAGATCTTTCTAATGTTTATACCAGTGGCTGCAATTTCCATATGGTACCAGGTATTGTTGCTAAACTAACATTATATAGCATGCTATCGAAAATTGTGTTTTTGCTCAAAGTTTCTGCATGACTTACTGAAGGAATAGAAACAAGCTGTTAATGTGGAGAAATGGTGTTAACGATCAACTGGACTGTTTAATGGCAATGAAGACTTTATTCTGGCAACCACCTTTTTAGCTGGACTGAACATTTTTTCTTTGGATAATAATGTTTAAATTATTTTAATGAACCAAGATACTCTTGTAATCCTACTTTTTCCTGCCTGCAGCAATATTATATAATCACAGCCAGGGAATTGGCACGGTTAGTTGGAGTATTTAAAGCTCCAATTCTACAACATTTTTCTGAGTCCATTTCTGGAGCAATGACAATTAGAAGTTTTGATCAGGAAGACCGATTTGTGAAAAATCTTTTCTGTTTGTTAGATGTATTTTCCCAACCTAGTTTTCATGGTGCTGCAGCCATGGAGTGGCTGTGCTTTAGGTTGGATCTTCTGTCAACTTTCGTATTTGGATTTTCCATGGTATTCTTGGTTAGTCTACCACAAGGTGTAATCAATGCAAGTAAGTACACGAGAACTATGTGGAGATGTATGCAGAACTTGTGTTGAGGATCAAAGCAAACTCATAAAATAATATATTTTTTCAGGCATTGCAGGCTTGGGAATAACCTATGGGCTGAATCTGAACTCTTTGCAAGCCTGGATGATTTGGAACTTCTGTAATGTGGAGAACAAGATTATTTCAGTTGAGAGAATACTACAGTATTCATGTCTTCCCAGTGAGGCACCTCTGGTCATAGAAAAGTCAAGGCCAAATTTTGACTGGCCAGTTAAAGGGACAATCGAGCTTTATGATCTCCAGGTCAGTGTTTGGCAGTTGGAAATTATTCATACAAGTATTTAAGCTTATCCCCTTACAAATTTAAAGTGTGCTCAACTGATAAGTATGCAACTTGTTAGGTACGATATGGTCCACATCTTCCACTTGTTTTGAAAGGCCTTACATGTACTTTTCCCGGAGGAATGAAGGTGGGAGTGGTGGGGCGAACAGGAAGTGGCAAATCTACTCTTATTCAAGCACTCTTTCGCATTGTAGAGCCAGCAAGGGGCAAGATTCTCATCGACAATGTTGATGTCTCAGAAATAGGTCTCCATGATCTAAGATCCAAACTAAGTATTATTCCACAAGATCCAACAATGTTTGAGGGCAGTATACGCACTAATCTAGATCCACTTGAAGACCGCTCAGATGCAGAGATATGGGAGGTGGGATTCTTTCATCCATTAGTCAACACAATTGTGAAGTATCGTTGCTTTTAGCAAGCCTTATGAGCTACTAACAAAAATATTCAATCATGTAGGCCTTAAAGAAATGTCAGCTTGAAGAACTTGTGCGTGCAAAAGAAAACAAACTTGATTCTTTGGGTTTGTTCCCCTGAAACCTCCAGAAATAAAGCAGCTTTTTTACCATACTGTTTTTCTCTGTTGCTCCCTTGCTACTTGGATTCAGGCTAACATGATAATTCTTTTTGCAGTTACTGAAAATGGAGAAAATTGGAGTGTAGGTCAGCGCCAACTTGTGTGTTTGGGGCGGGCATTACTAAAACACAGTCGTATACTGATGCTTGATGAAGCTACTGCATCAGTGGACACTGCAACTGATGGACTTATTCAGTACACGTTACGCAATCAGTTTTCTGACTGCACAGTAATTACTATAGCTCACCGAATTCCAACTGTAATTGACAGTGACCTGGTTCTAGTGTTGGATAATGGTAAAGCAATTTTGTAGGCTTTTTAACTCTGAATCTGCATCTTTTTTACAAGGTTCTTTTGTGAATGCTAACAACATACTGATATTTTCTCTTGAATCAGGTCAAATCTCCGAATATGACTCTCCCAAGAAGCTCCTAGAAGATAACTCTTCATCATTTCTGAAACTTGTTTCAGAGTACTCGTTGAGATCAAACAATTTATTTTAGAAATTATACTTACCTCAATGTAGTGACTTACATCAGCTTTGATCACTCACAAAGTTCACATCAGCTTTGATCACTCACAAAGTTCCTTGAGTGTGGGTTAATGAATTACAACTCTATTTGGCATATAAGCATACAACTTAACTGGATATTTTATGATAGCTGCGTCCATCCTCATGTTAACAGGAGCTATAGAGAGATAAGAGAAAAACAAACATTTTGAAAGGGTAACGTATGGTGAGCAAGCTTGACAATGAGATGCATGTCATGACCTGCAAATCTACAATCGGTAGTACAGCTTCAAATTTGGGAACAACTGTGGCTTTGTTTGCCATTTTTGCATTTTGTGGGAATTTCTCCTCTAAGTAACTGGGCAGATATGCATGACAGGTTTGGAGGAGAGGCTTGTAAACATATTCATGAATATAGATCTTTAAGATGGATAAGAGCAAAAGAGTGTAATTTAATTATATGAAACAAGCAATACTAATGTAATTGATGGATCTGACATGGCAGAATATGTTAGGAATTGCATGCAGAAAATATCAATTATATGCAAATAATGATTAAACAGAGGAATGAAAAAAACACAAAAATAATAACCGAGACAATTTTAACGCGGTTCACCCAAACTCGGGTTACGTCCTCCAAACAGAGAGTCCAATATTATTATCCAATAAATCGAACCGAGTACAACTAGCGATCCCTTGCAACTTAATATCGTTGCAAAATGCTACAAAATTCTCTACAGAAAAACCCTAACCCTTAGCCATTTTATCAAGATTTATGTCGGTTACAATATTTCAGCCAATAGAAAAATAACACCCGACGTTTTTATAAAATAATAAAAGTCCTAGGGAGTGCGCAAGGGGCGTTGCCCCCAAACCTCCATTGAACAAATTGGGGGGAAACTGTGTCGATAAAAGTGGATAAAATTTAAACTTTGAGTTTGATTAGGTTCCATATAACAACAAAATATTCTCATAACTATTGTTGAATTGTTGGTGGCTTCTTGCAGATTACTTCTTATTCGGTTTCCTTGCCTTTTCTTTTGCACCACTTTTTGGTTGCTGTAAGTGGAGAAAAGGCGGTGGGTTTTTTTATTCTTATTTAAGGACTAAATAATGCTCCTTTTTTCAAATGTAATGGTTGGTATGGAGCAGTAGAAATAGGTTTTTTGTTTTCAGCATATAGGAAACCTTTCTGGGTGTTTTGTATGTATCTTTTTTTGAGATTAATGGAAGTACATGTTGTAGGTTAATGTTGTTTTAAACTATTTTTCCATGTTTGGTTGTTTGAATCAAATTGAATGCATTTGCATTCCTCTTTTTATTATTTTGTTATAAGAGCTTGTAGGCACATCGATGTTTGTTTGCATCAATTTTGGTATCAAAGCAATCTGTAATGGCCCAAAGGGGAGTCCATGTCGATTGAGGGCGAAGGGGTAGGAGGAATGAAGGCTCTCAAAGGAACATTGGTGAATTGCTTCAAAGAGTAGAGACCCTTGAGGCACAATTAAAATTGAATGAGTCTAAAGAGGAACCAAAGAACTTGGTGAATGCTACTACGTTATTAGATCCTATGGAGAGGCTTATTGAGGCATTGATAGAACAAAGTTCTACGATAAAGGTTGACATTTTTAATTTTAATGGCGAGCTCAACCAAATGCATTTCTAGATTGGGTCAAAGAATTGGAGAAGTACTTTGTGATTGGAAAATGAAAAGTGCCTTCCAAACGATATGCAAATGTAAGGACAAGGTATGTAAGGTGATTATAGATGGGGAATCTGTTGGAAGGAGGCGTTGATATGTTGCTGTGGTTGTCACTGATGTCGAACTCGTTGTTTCGGTTTGGTTTGGAATGTATGTGGTACATAATTATCTTGCTGTATTGTTGGTGTAGTTGTTCTGTTGGTTGTTTCAGAAGTGCTTGGGTTCGGAATTTGTTGTTGGTGATGAGTATTATTGTTATCTCTATGAGTTATAGTTTTGGTATCATGGACATGATGGCTATGTGGTTCGAAAACATCTTTGTGTTCTCTGGGTGTTGTGGCATTGATCGTTGCTGGTTGTGAGATTCTGTGTTAGACCTATCCTTAGGTTTGGATATGATTTGTGGAAGCGTGTTTGATATGTTATGGGTCTCACCGTAGTGTGTGGAGATCCAGATTTGAGTTATTTGCATTAGAGAGTATGTTTTGATCAATGATTGCTTAAATGAATGTGTAGCATGTGGATGTGCTGTTGGTTAGGTTTCGGTGATTGCAGATCAGTGGATTGATCTTTGGAAGATGTTTTTTGGTCCTCTCTTTTTCCTGGAGTGGATCAATGTGTGTTTTTAGTTCTGAAAGTATTTTTTGATTTAGGCCGACTTGGTTCAAGCTTTGATGATTTGTCTTATATAGAAGGATGAGTGTGTTTGAGTTAGATAATGTGCAGAATGTGGAGAGAATGTAGATGATGTGGTGAAAGAGCGAAGATCAGAGGAAGTTGAGCAGAGCAAAAGAATTGAGTTCGAATGATATGCAGGTTGTGTTGAAGCCTGTTGCAAAGAGTTGAGACTGAGTGTTGTCAGTTGAGATTAGAGTTGTTGTGTGTTGATGTTGGTCACTTTATACGGAGTTCAAGGACAACTTCATGATTAGGAGATCCTTCTTTTTAGATCATTTTTCTGTATCTTGCCCTGAGTGCAGTTAGCTTTAGGTTTTGCAAGTCCTCTTGTATCTTGCCCCATGAACAATTAGCTTTGGTTTGCAAGTCCGGAACAGTAAGCTCCCTTTTGTAATCATTTCTATTCATAGTGGATATATTATTGTGGGCAGGTGCTCACTTTGGTTTTTCCCTGTTTGGGTTTTCCACGTTTAAATCTTGGTGTTTATGTGTTGGTTAATTGTTTATACGCTGCAATAATTATTTGTTTAGATTGATTCACCCCCCCAATTCTGCCTTGGGTTCAACAATTTGTATCAGAGCGTGGTTCCTTTTGAGTAAGCTTAATCGTTTGAGGTAGATCTGATATGGCATAGGACGTGCATTACAAGGTTCCTATTTTGGATGGTACAAATTTTTTGTATTGGAATGAGAGAACAAAGTCACATGTGGAGACATTGCATAATGAAATTTAGGAGATCATTCAGATTGGATATAAAGAGCTGCAGGGTGGTGCTAAGACTTCGGATAGGATAAAGTTGAAGGAAGCTAATGCAAAGGTTAGAGCTATAATTCTCAACTATATAAGTGATTCAGTGTTTGGAAGGGTAAAATGATTGAAGGAAGCAAAAGCTATGTTTGGCATATGAAGGTGATCCAAAGACAAATTATGATAGGTTGATGAATCTGAAGCATGAGTACTTTAGAATGATGGAAGAAGAGAGCATTGAAAACTATATTCATAGAGTGTTTGATATTGCTAATGGCATTAGAGCTATTGGTAGAAATATAGAAGAATGTGATGTTGTGCATAAGATTTTGTTGACTTTGCATAAATCCTACAAGCCACAAAGATGTGTTATTCAAGAGAGCAATGATTTGAGTAAATATACTATGAGATTTCATAAATGGAGCAAGAGAAAAAAGAAAAGAAAGAAGCAATATTTAATGTTTCAAGACTTGATGATCCACAATGCAGTGGAGATGTAGATGAAGCCAAAGCAAATTTTGTGAGAAGATTGCAGCGAGACATTGGAACATATAAAGGTAAGTTACATTTGAAATGTTTATCTTGTGGTAGAATTGGATATTATGCTTCTAATTGCACTTATAGAGAAGATTATAAGAGATCGGGTGATGATGAGAAGAAGAACAAGTTTAAAAGATGCAATTTCAACAAAAAGGAGAAGAAAGGCTTATGTTCTATTGAAGAACATACATTTGAAGATGAAGTTGATGATGACTCAAATGAAGAATCTTTGTTTCTAGCAATTGACGACAAGGAGAATGCTTTGGAGAAGCCAGAAGAAGGGAAATCAGTTAAGATTGCATTGCATGCTAAGATAGAACCAAATACATGGGTTATAGACTCCAGATGTTCAAATTATATGGCCGATGATAAATACAGGTTCATTAATCTAAAGAAATATGATGAAGGATCTGTGAAGTTTGCTAGAGAAGATGGTGCAACTATTTAAGGTATTGGAAGTGTTTTATTGATGACAAGCATAAAAATGATGATGTTTATTATGTTGAAGGATTAAGACATAGTTTGTTAAGCATTAGTCAGATGTGTAGAAAAGGATATGAAGTTTTGTTTAGTAGTATTGGATGTGTGATTAGAAAGGAGAAGACTAGTAAAAGCATTGCAGAAGGAGTTAGAACAGGTGTAAATGTTTACTACATTAAGAATAGAGAAGAAAATAAATACCTTCTAGTGTAGGAGCAATCTCAATCTTCAACACATTTTCACTTTGTTTACTACATAGTATAAGCAATTTGTATGTTTCTTGCATTTTTCACTTACAAGAACTTTAAAATTTATCAGATAGATCTCAAATCAACATTTTTGAATGGAGATCTAGAAGAAGAGGTCTTCTCATTTAAAACCTTCATTGCATTTAATTCCAGCCACTTAGGGAAAAATTGATCCCCATCTGGACACACATTTGCATTAAAATTCACCTTAATTCATCACTTGCAACCTTGAGGGGAAAATTGACCCTCATTTGGACAACAAATTTATCATCATTTCATCCATTTGTCCACAAATTGCATTCCAGGGGAAAATTGATGCCTATCTGGACAACTTAATTTCATCATTTCATGCAAAGGCACCTCCCAGTGGAAAAACGTCCTTCATCTAGACTCAAATACATTGAGCAACAAAATGGATTTATATTGACAAAAGATCTGGATATGGTGTGCAAACTGAAGAAAGCTTTGTATGGACTTAAACAAACGCCTAGAGCCCAGTATGCAAGGTTGGACATGTATTTACTTCAACAAAATTTCAAGAAAGGTACACCAACCTGTAATCTTTATTTCAAGATTGATGGAGATAAGTTGTTGATTATTATAGTTTATGTTGATGATAATATATTTGGAGGAAATGATGATCTATGTAAAGAATTTGCTAAAGAGATGCAGAATGAATTTGAGATGTCAATGATTGGTGAGTTGTCTTTCTTTCTTGGGTTGCAAGTTAATCAATCAGAAGATGGAATTTTTATTTCTCAATGTAAGTATGTGAAAGAAATGTTGAAGTTTGGTTTTGATGATTGCAAACCGGTCACAACTCCTTTAACCATTGGGTGCAAGTTAAGCAAAGATGACGAGTCTCTGGAAGTTGAACAGAAGAAATACAAATTGATGATTGGTGTATTGTTGTATTTGACTACATCAAAACCAAATATCACGTAGGCTGTTTGTTTGATAGCTAGATTTCAGGCGAATCCAAAAGTGACACATGAGCAAGCTGTGAAAAAATCCTTTAGATATTTGAAGGGTACTATGGACTTTGGAATTTGGAATAAGAAAGGTGGAGATTTCATATAAAAGCTTATATTGATGCAAATTGGGTCGGAAGTGTTGATGACCGAAAGAGTATTAGTGGTGGTGCATTCTTTTTAGGAGACAAAATGGTTTCCTGGTTCAGTAAGAAACAAGATTCCGTTTTCCTATCTATTGTTGAAGTAAAGTATATTGCAACGACATCTTGTTGTACTTAGGTGATGTGGATGAGATAGACTCTTAAGTATATCAAAGTAACATATGATGAAACAATATCTATTTTGTGTGACAATACAAGTGCAATAAACATTTCGAAGAATCCTGTTATGCATTCAAGGACAAAACACATTTCAATCAAATATCATTACTTAAGGGAGAAAGTTGTTGAGAAGGCAATTTGATTGGAATACATTTCTATAAAAGAGTAGGTTGCAGACACTTTTTTTAAGGCATTAGCGAATGATACATTTGAGTTTCTTTGGGAGAAACTTTGGGTCATTGCCCCTCCTTCTAGCTAGGTGCATTATGGAGATGCAACTTTCTAGGGGGAGTTTTCATATCTATTTCTTTTTTCTTGGATTGATGTTTTGGATACTCTCAGGGGGAGCAGTGGTGAGAGGTGGTGTGCATTGGTGTGTGTAATGTTGTTGTGACCTTCATCCTTGATGGAAAGGGGGAGAAATTGAGATTGGGAGAGAGAGATTGAGTTGTTAGTTTTGGTAGAGGTTTTACGATTGAGTTTTGGATAGATATTGAGCAATATTATTCTTTCTTTGAGTTTTGGTTGCAGGTTGAGTTTTTGTTAGGTGCAGGTATTATCAAGTGCTGCCATCAATCACCACGGGGGAGATTGTTGGAAGTACGCATTGATATGTTGCAGTGGTTGTCATTGATGTCAAATCTGTTCCAGTTTGGTCTAGAATGTCCGTGGAGAGTTATCTTGCTGTATTGCTGGTGTAGTTGTTCTATTGGTTGTTCCAAAATCTGTTGTTGGTGATGAGAATTATTTTTATCTTTATCAGTTATAGTTTCAGTATCATGGACATGATGGTTATCTGGTTCGGAAACATTTTTCTGTTCTCTGGGTGTTGTGGCATTGATTGTTGTTGGTTGTGAGATTCTATGTTAGACCTATCCTTAGGTCTGGATATGAGTTGTGGAAGCATGTTTGATATGTTATGGGTCTCATCGTAGCGTGTGGAGATCCGAATTTGAGTTATTTGCATTAGAGTATGTTTTGATCGGTGATTGCTTATATGGATGCGTAGTGCGTGGATGTGCTGTTGGTTAGGTTCTGGTGATTGCGGATTGGTGGATTGATCTTTGGAAGATATGTTTTGGTTCTCTCTTTCTCCTGGAGTGGATCAACATGTGTGTTTTTGGTTTGAAAAGGATTTTTTGATTCAAGACGACTTGGTTCAAGCTTTGATGATCTACTTATATATAAAGATGAGTGTGTTTGAGTTAGATAGTGTGCCAAATGTGGAGAGAGTGTAGATGGTGTGGTGAAAGAGTGAAGATCAAAGGAATTTGAGCATAGCAGAAGAGTTGAGTTTGAATGATATGCAAGCAGTGTTGAAGACTGCTGCAAAGCGTTGAGACATAGTGTTGGCAGTTGAGATTAGATTTGTTGTGTGTTGATGTTGGTCGCTCGATGTAGAGTTCAATAAGAACTTCATGATCATGAGATCCTTCTTTTCAGATCATTTTTCTATATCTTGCTCTGAGTGCAATTAGCTTTAGGTTTTGCAAGTTATTTTGCACATTACTCCATGAGCAGTTAGCCTTGGTGTGTAAGTCTGGAGTAGTGAGCTCCTTTTTGTAAGCATTTCTATTCATAGTGGATATATTCTTGTGGGCAGGTGCTCACTGTGGTTTTTCCCTGTTTGGATTTTCCATGTATAAATATTGGTGTTTATGTGTTGTTGGTTAATTGTTTATATGCTACAGTAATTATTTGTTTAGTCTAATTCACCGCCCCCCCCCCCCCCCCCCCTTAGTCCTGCCTTGGGTTCAACAAAATCTACTGATAATTTGGTGAGTGTAGAAATGGTTCACAAATTACAAGTTGCTTGTGTTCCAAAAGCTAATCGCTATAAAATTTCTTGGTTTAAGAAGAGTCATAGTGTACTTGTGGATAAGTCTTGCCTTGTTGCTTCCAAAAATTGGTCCATATGAAGATGAAGTACTTTGTGATGTGGTGCTGATCAAGGTAGAGAAAATACTTATGAGGTTCAATATGAAGGAAGGAAGAAAAATACTTATGAGGTTCAATATGAAGGAAGGAAAAATATCTTAAAACTATGGAAAGAGGAAGGAGCATTTGAAGTGGTGGATTTGTCTTTGCTAACAAAAGCTAGATTTGAGCTTGAATAGAAAGGTGAAAATCAACATAGAAGGGAATTGAAGGAAAAAGTTGGAGCAAAAGAGACAAATTATTTGAAGAGTGAAGTTCAACCATAATTTGAGGTAGAGTTAACGAAATTGAACCAATACAATGATTGGTGAACCTCATAAGATAGATTTTGAAATTTCAATTGATTGTGATATGATTAAAGTAAAAGTGAGTTTTGGGAATATGAGGATGATCATAAAAATATTCTTTGGATGTGATAAAACGTCGGTAAAAAGTGGATATTTAACTTAGTATGACAACAATGATGTTATGTGTATTGGAATGAAGGAAAAGATTTTAGATCTAATTGTTATTCTTCTATGCATTTTAGTATAGGGACTTTGCATAGTTCTATTGGTTCAACTAGATAGTGGAATCAACATTGGACTCCTCTCCACAAGAAGATTGGAGTTGGAAATTTTGCCAGTGATCCAAATTTGCTTCAAAGAATCCTAGGAGAAAACCTTGATGACATGTCTATTGAAAGGTTTGCACTCTCATATGGATGGAAACAACATTTATTTTATTTGAGCTAAAAGGTTTAGATTTTTTCAAAAGATGGGGATAATAATGTAATGTTTGGATCTAACATGACAAAATCTTCTCATAACTATTGTTGAATTGTTGGCAGCTTCTTGTAGACCACTTATTCTTCAATTTATCCTTGTCTTCTATTTTTTAGCTTTTCTTTTACACCACTTTTTGGTTGTTGTAAGTGAAAAGGCGTCGAGTTTTGTTATTCCTATTTTTTTTAAAAGACAAAGGGGTGAAAATTTATTAATCAATACCAAAAGTTACAAAGAAAGCAAGACTCGAAGGTTCAACAAAACCAGAGGACCGAAAAAATAGAAAATCAAGTCACTCTCGCCATACCCATATACCTACACATGTCCTCCATAACTAAGTCCTCTAGAACCCTAGAATAATCTTGGAACAATTGATTCTAATCCTCCACTTGCCAGAGATTGGCCTCCTCAGAAGCTCATTTTTCCAAGCATTTTGCCACCTTATTCCATTCCCAAGGGATATGGGAAAAGGTTACAAAGTCCAGAGAGTCACATATCCTAAATATGTGTCTTGACACTCTAGCCAATTGCCAACTCACACCTTCCAATTGATGTCTAATTAGCATTTCCACAATGATTTATGAATCCAATTCAATGACAATTTTCCTCCAACCCAAAGAGCAACCTTTCTCCAAAGCATGAAGAACTGCTAGGGCCTCCATCAAGTTATTTTTCTAGCGTCCTCTATATGAAGAGAAGAAGGACTAAACCGCCCCATATATATCTCTGCTAACTTCCCCAATTTCAGCATGCCTAGGATTGCCAGGAGAAGAACTGTCCGTATTAATCTTCAAAACTCTTGGGGAAGGAGGAGCCCAACAACCATCACGTCAAACCAAGAACATGATCTGAGAACCATCCCAATATGAGAGTGGCTAACCTTGGCATCCATCCAATCCCATCCTTTGAATAACCACCCGATCACCGACATCGACTTGACTAGACAAATTACATTTAGCTAGAATAGTTACTTGCAAGTTACTCATAATGCATATCCAAAGTTGGTGGCTAAACATTCCTTTCCTCTGAAAGATCCTTCTATTCCTCTCCAACCAAATGTGCCATAAAATAAAGGAAGGACCTATTAACCAAGCAATATGAAGGAAAGAGGTAGGAGGATTCCCCTGTTGGAAATTTGGAGAAATTGATTATGTGTTGCATTGATGTTTGTCATTGATGTCAACACTAGCTATTTTGCTGTCTACCAGCTTCCGGTAGAGTTGTTGATCTAGAGATTTGTCTCTAGTTTGGTCCGGCTATTGGAATTGGTTTGGATTGGTTATTCACGTGTTCCTGATGCATGTCACATTCAGTTGGTTCAAGATTTGATGATCCAGATGCTATCATTTGTTGTAGTAAGCCTTTTGGTTACCGGTAAGGGTTTTACCGATAACGCTTTGATGAAGATCTTTTGATGAATCCGATAAGTGGTGTTGGTGTGGCTTCTAGAAGATTATCAGGATGCTAATGGTTATCATGTTCGTGTTCTAGTTGATCGTGATGTTTCATTTGGCTTATGGTGACCTATTTTGGGTCCGGTGTTATTCTGCTAGGTTATGGACCGGTTTATGTAATGTGTTGGTTGATGCTCCCGATGCGTCATCGGTTAAATTTATTGTTTGGTTTATGTTGTTTTGGTCTTAGGCCGAATTGGTTTATCATTGGTTTGTGGAATTATGTAACAGATCTATTGTATTATCTTTTAGGTGGCCGACCTAATTGTTTAGGTCCCAGGTTGGTACAAATATGATGTAAGATCTCTTTAGATCGTAGGTCATGGTTATGTGATTATTTGTGTGCGAATAAAGTTGTAATCATATGTAGAGGTTTTGGTCGATCATAGGTGATCGAATTGGGTTTGTGTAAGAGGTTTAAGACCTCTAGTATTGAGCTTAACCAGAACTGTACTCAGGCATATGAGATGCTATTCTTGGAGTTCATTCATATTTCCGGATTGTAGTTAGTGAGGCTCCTTTTGTGATGAGCAGTGCGCTCTAGGATATTGGCCTTCCTGCATGTGCATTCCCCTCCTATTGTAATCATATACTTGCTGCAAAAGTATTATCTGACTGTGGGTAGGCTTCCCACCGTGGTTTTTCCCTTTATTGCATTTTCCATGTACAAATCATGGTGTTCTATGTTATGGATGGTTGGTAATTTTTCTGTGATTTATGCTTATGATTAATTGTTATATCTGTTATTCCGGTATTTGGTTTATGCATTATGGTAAAAGGTTTTGTGTGCTTAAAGTTTTATAATCTGTTGACAATTGATTCACCCCCCCTCTTATTTGTCCACTGTTATCCTAACATCCCCATGATCCCAAAAATCAACCAAGGAGGAAACATGGAGACAAGCCTTATTCCAAACCCCCCACCAACAATGCCAAAGTTATCTAGAAAAAAAGGTAAGAGAAGAAGAGGTGAGAAGAGCTTTCTTCACTTTGCTTACAAAGAAAACACATAGAAGGAGCATGAAATTCTCTTCTTTACAAATTATCTCGAGTGAGGCATCAGTTCCAAGCAACCAGCCACAAAAAGAAATTGCAATGGATCAAGAGAATCTACTCCAAACCTGCTTCCACCAAGAAATCCCCTCTCTTCCATTAGCTAGTTTGTCCAACTCCTGATAGCCTAAAGAAACAATGAACTTACCTTTTGATTCTGGACCCTAAGAAAGGGAGTCCCTCTCCTCTAGATAACTACAAGTTCTACCAAACAAAATATTTTTAAGCTCTTGACGGTCCTCATCAGAACCTCCTAGAGGCCACTCATGAGGTGCTTTCCACCTATACGTGACAACTTGATCATTCGTTTCAAAAAAAAAAAATCCTGAAATTTACTCCATCTCGCCTCCATAAGAATATCACTTAGAGATCTCAGATTAGGATAAGCCAACACAATGGGTGGAAACCCATCCCAAGAATCAAACTAGAAGAGATATTTGAAGCCTTTATTGCATATCGAAAATAATCCGTGTTTAATAAGCTTAGATCCACATTTGAGAGTGTTCCAGATCATAGATCCCTTACCCTCAATGTTGTACCACAAAACATCATGACTTTCAACTCCATTCAGATATTTCAAATTATGTATCCTAGCCTAGTCTTGATCCTAACAAAAACACCATCTCCAATAGAGCTTAGCCACCAAAGCTTGGCCATTGAGGATAGTTAGACGAAGGCCTAAAGCCCCTTCTTTCTTTGGTCTACATAGTGAGGTCCACTTGATCAAACTCCATTTCCTTGACATCAAATTGCCAGCCCATAAGAATTGACGAGAGAGAGCATCAAATTCATGGATAAAGATAGAAGGGGAAACTTGCACAAAGCATCTGTACAAAGGAAGAGTTTGTATCACAGACTTGAGAAGAGTAACATACCTAGCAACATAGAGCCATCTATTAGTCCAATGAGACACTCTCTTGCGAAAACTATCCAAGATATCCTACCAAAAACTTTTTGATAGTGACCCAACAACAATAGGGATACAGAGATATATGACAGGAAGAGAACCAATGTGGAATCTAAAAATTCTTGCAATCCTAGCTTAGATGGGCTTAGGAGTGTTAAATAAAAAAATTGAAGACTTGTCCTCATTGATCCTTTGCCTCAAAGCATCCACATACGAAACCTAGGCTTTTCTAAAATTAACAACCTCCTCAACTCTAGCAAGGCCCATTAAAGTAGTATTATCCACAAATTGCAAATGAGAATTATGAGGAACTCTATTAGCCCAATTCCATCCCTTAATAGACTAGCCCTCACATGAGCTTTTAACAATCTCCCCAATCCTTCAACCATCAAAATAAATAGGTAAGGGGACAAAGGATTGCCTTGTTGAAGGCCCCAAGAAGCTCCAAATAGCTTAGACGGTTCACCATTAATGAGCATTGAGAAAGAAGTAGAAGTGACACAACTCATTACCCACTTAATCCACTCTCGACCAAAACCAAAAGCTTATAAAATTTTTGATAGAAAAGAACACTTAACCCGGTCATAAGCTTTGACCATATCAAGCTTAATAAACATAGCTTTCTCTTTTTAAGTTCCCATGGAATGAATAGCCTTAGTTGCCACTACCACCCCATCCAAAATCTAACTACTCATCATAAAACCCTCTTGTTCCTCTGAATTTGGGAGACTAATCCATGACTTGAGTCTCTCAACAATCAACTTAGTAATGATTTTATAAACCACATTGCATAGAGTAATAGGCCTAAAAAGATCCAAATAATCAACTCCACCTCGTTTTGGGTTGAGGGCGAGCAAAGTAGCATTCATGGCCTTTAGCATCTGTTTATTTCCTTGGGATTCCAAAACCACCTCCAAGAGAATCAACTCCACCTTGTTTTGGGTTGAGGGAGAGAAAAGTAGCATTCATGGCCTTTAGCATTTGTTTATTTCCTTGGGATTCCAAAACCACCTCCAAGAGATCCGTCTTAACAATATCCCATTGTTCTTGAAAAAACTCCACAAGAAAGCCATCTGGGCTAGGGGCTTTTCCCTTCTTCATCTGGAACACAATCCTCTCCATTTCATCAATGATGATTGGCTTGATTAATAGTTCATTCATCTCATTCGAAACCAAAGAAGGGATGCAATCTAAAATGAGATGCTCCTCCTCCTCGGCCACAAGGGAGTCTTAAAAAAAAAGGGAGGAATAGTGGCAAGTAGCTTCATTTGCAATCAATCTAGTATAAGATAATTGGCTCCCATTCAAATATTTTAGAGATTTAATATGATTTCCTTGCCTCCTATCCTTAATTGAATTTTTAAAAAAAGTAGTGTTTCTATCCCCCTCCTAAAGCCACTCCACTTGAGACTTCTGTTTCTAGAAAATTTCATCTCTTAATTCCCATTCCTCAAGATCCTTTACAACTTTAGTTTCAAGATGAAATAAGACCCTGATCTCGAATCTGGTGAGTAAGCTCATCCAAGTAAGATTGGGCAATAGCCTTAGCCAAGAAAACATTGCCTATTCCGACATTTTAATATATACTTCACAAATTGAAGGCGCTTTGAGAAAGATAACATTGCTGTCCAAAAAGCCGGTTTCCCTTTAGTCCACCACTTAACAATCAAATCATGTAAAGAAGAGTCCTAGAGCCATAATAATTGAAACTTAAACAAAGTGTTTTTGGAGGCACGAAAGAACATAGCTGAGAATTTGATTGGCTAGTGGTATGAGCCTCTCTAGTCTAGAGTCTCCAAGCTAGTAGTCCAATTATCACTAACCCAATAACTGGACACAAGAAACCTATCAAGCCTCTCAGAAATAGCTTCAATGCCTATTCTTCTATGGTTCCAAGTATAAAATCCATTACAGGGTTGTATATCAATCAAGATCAAGGAATCAATATTCTCTCTCAAGATCTTTGAGGATTGCTCCAACCTACCAATTCCACCTCTCTTTTCCACCAAACTTATGACGACATCAAAATCCCTAGCCAAAATCCAAGGGAGATAAGAAGAAAGGGATCTAACCAATCTAATATGAAACCAGAGCAATAATTTACCCATTATGTCAAATGTAGCATACTGAGAAGAATAACCTCACCTATATCCAAACTAGAAGCAGTCAGGATCAAAGATGATCTACTTGAGGTCCACCATACTGACACAATATTCTATGGGTCCCAAAAACAAACCACACCACCTGAGTTACTAGTTGCCCAATACACTGGCATTGTTCTCTAGCCCAAATTTTAGAAGCCAAACTTTGCATACCTTCCATAGACGTTTTAGTCTCCTAAATGAAAACTATATCAGGAGAATGAATCCGAATCAACTCATGAATAGCCTTTTGTCTAGGGATTCTACTCATACCCCTTACATTCCATGAGAGAATGATCATATTTGAGAAGTGTTGAAATGGGAATCAATGGTCTTCACAAAACCAAATTCAACCAAATTCTCTTCAACTAACTTAACTTTTTCTTGGTCTTTCTTCCTACCAAGTTTGGAAATTTTCTCTGGAATACTCTTCTTGAGATATTTCTGTTGAATCCCTAATCTAGGAATGCTAGCCTTTCCATTTCCTTCATCATGCCGTTCCTATAGAGGCTTACCCTCTACACTGGAATCTTTTGGATTCAAAATTATTTCCATGTCACCACTTTCCTCCTCTTCTCCCAAAGTTAAAGGAGGAATATTCAAATCCACCCTAGTGTCCATACAACCCTCCTGCAGGACACTAATAAGGGAATTACTAGTCTTCTTATCAATTAGAAGCTCCAAATTTTGAGGTTCTTTTCCTACAGACATCCTAACAAGTGCCTCATCAAACTGGTCCAAATACTCTAGAACATCAAACCTATTTAACATTTCATCATTCTGCCTATCCTTCTAGGTTCAATTCTACCCTCTTCCTTTATTCTTGGCCTTGACCTGGGTAAAACCTGCTTTGTCATCTGTCAAAGGAGTTTTTCCTTTATCTTTATTGGGAGGTTGAGTAGTTGGCCCCTTTCTTGAAGGCTCTATCGGTTTAGATTTGGGGCACATTCTTTGCAAATTCCCATACTCATGAGAGACCCAACATCTAAAAGGTAGAGTTTCATAATTTACTTGCTAGATCCAAGAGGAAGAACCCACTCGTATTTCCACAGGGTTTGAAAGGTGTTTGCTTAGATTAATTTAAATACAGATGCAAGAAAAAGTGATTACCTTTCTTTCCATAGTTTGTGTTGAAAGCCCCATGGGCTTCCCAAACAACAATGTGATTGAGTGGAAAATTTTTGGTTTCCAAAATTCCAATGGAAGCTGAGGGAGACTAACCCAAATTGGAACATGAGATGAAATATCCTTTGTAGGGTTGAACCCAACTGAAGAACACAAATGGACACTGAGAGGGGGGGTGAGTCAGTGTATTTTAAAACTTTAAGTTCAGTGTGCAGATTCTAAGAATGTAATGCAAACATAAACACATACACAAGAGCACATCACATAACACCAGATGTACGAGGAAAACCCGATGTGGGAAAAACCTCAGTGAGAATAACTGCTGGATTCTACTACTCCAATCCAACCTCACAGGTAAATAACAATTTACAATATGTTTAGGGCACCAACCCAAGGAGAATCAACCCTTGATATTCTGGGCACCAACTCAAGGAGCACCAACCCCTAGTTTTATGAGCACCTACTCAAAGGAGCACCTATCCCTAATTTGAGCACCCACTAAGAGAAAATACAATAAGATTCAGGTTTACAATGATAAAGATAGGTTACAAATGAATTTTGTAAAACTACAAAATTCTCATATCTTGAGAACGAATTTCTCTGTATCCGAGGATTACATTCTATCAGTTCTCTACAAACAGTTCTCTATTCTACTTATTTGTTCTATACTCTTTTGTCTTTTTTACTCTATCTCAGCTTCACCTATCTCAGACTACTCTCTATCCTCAATCTTCTGCTTCTACAACAACCCTCACTACTCTGTTTCTGCAACTGCTCACTCTCTAATTCTCTCTGTCTATCCTATTCAACAGTGCACTTCACTTTTGCACAAAACATCTCTCACACCATTAACTTTAAGAGATGTCTTTAGTTTCACAAAAATCTCTTTCTCATCCACTCCCATCAAATTATATTAGATTGCTCTGCCTACTGTCAACTCTCTTTTTCAACAAGATCTTATTCTCTATCTACAAAATGATTTCAGTTTGGCTGCATTAAATGTGTTTCATCTATCTTCAGGTTGATCAGTAGATAGATTACTAAACTTAGTAATTTGAATCCACCCTTCTTGAATACGGTCTACAGTAGATTGGATTTCCCTCTTTTGATCATCCATCTGCATTGAATAACCCTACCCCATTTTCTGCCCTTTGGGGTTATATTCGATTCACTTTCTGTCATAGGGTTTCTAATTTTAGCAAGCTTGATTTGTACTCCAAATTTGATCCTACCTCTATCAATCATCTCGAGCCCATTAAGCATCTGCAACTAAGTCGCCATTAATGAGATTACTGTCATCTTATCGATCTACCCAGACAGGTTTGACGACTATATGAGATCCACCGTCATCGAATACAACATATATGATTTGTTTTGTCCACCAAGGAGCCACATGTCTTCACACTCTTCATCTAGATCAGATGGTCAAGGTCGGTTAGAAACTATGTAGACAATCGGGCTGCACAGATAGATCGATTTCCATGCTGTGACTAACCTTTGTGTTATGTAGACATATCGGGTTTACAGCTAAACACTTATGTCGATCAACTCTGTCATTTAGATTTCTCATTCCTCATGATCATCTCCATAGCTATCCTGAACAAGAACCTCCAGATCAGATGACCTCATATCAGAATAACCCTTAACTATCGGCACAGGAAAATCATACTGAATTGACAATGTAAGTTATTTCGAATCATACTATCAACTTCTCTTTGTAGGAATATGTTACTCTGATGAGAACTTCCCCTTTGATTTCCTTTATTACTATAAGCTATACCAAACCATATTCTCCATGCTGACACACCTTATCAGCATAAGCTATCTCGAACTGAAGGCTTCAAGCCAAACGACCATTCATTAGAATAGTCATAACTATCAGCATAGAGAAAACATGCCAAAATGACAAAACAAGTTATATTGATGTCATACTGTCGATCTCTCATTTTCGACATATGTTATTTCAGATGATCAAACTCCATGGTGACAACCTTCATCGGCATAGTTATCCCTAAATTCAAACTCTGCGGTGATGAACGCCATTGGAATAGGTTATTCCGAAATCACAACCAAAAAATCAACTCTTCATTTTCCTCTATTCGCATAGAGGAAATTTGCCATTCCACCATTGGTAGCTATTTCGATACACCTCCTTGGTCTCCTTGTTGGCATAGCTATTCTGACACAATGATGTCGGAGTAGTTTACACTATTGGCATAACACAAACTCGTTATGCCGCCTTTATCAGCTAACCCAATAAGTGACTCTTGCTTTGCTATCCTAATATGACAAAACACAAAGGAAACTCCAACGTTGGTATAGTTATCCCAATCTGACAATGTTGCAGTATAACTTGCGTGTTATGCTGATTGCAAGGAATTGAAACCATCTGCAACCTGCAACACTTGTTTCTATGCACTCTCCACTCTGCAACCTCTAGCATCCACTCTGCAACACTTATTGACATCATTGACAATAATGCCAACACCAACATGCCATGGGTTCATGAAGAGCCCAACCTAATCATGGAAGTAGGTCCCCCCTTCAAACACCTTGTTTCGATCAAACATATTTGAGAAAGCCACAAAAAAATAACCATTTGCTGTCAACATAACCTCCATTTTACTCTCAAGATTCCAATTTCGACGAGCCCATGACTTCAAGAAGGGAAGAGATACACAGATACCCATGAAGAGATACACGAATACCCATGAACATATATACATATACATATACATATACATATACATATACATATACATATACATATACATACATACATACATAAAATGTCATCATTTCCTTTTCTTCCCCCTCATGCCGAGTCTTGATTTTTCAAGACCAGAGTGTTGGGCACCCTAGTCCTCCTAATCAGGACTCATTTTTGGGCCTTACAACAATTATCTCAAATGAGTGGGAAACTGGATCCCATGTCGACCTACTTTGAAAATTTAATTTGTTCTTAGGTAGTCAAGTATAAAAGGTCTACCCCTCTCATTTGAAACATAATCAATCTTCTATGATCTCAATTCGATTTAGCAAAATTCAATTCAAGTGAGAAAGCGATTAGTCATTCACCACACATTGGAGCAGAATTAAAGTCAAGTTCCAGTATTGAAGATGGCATCCATGATCAATGTTTTATGAAGACATTCTACATGAAACCCTAAAACGTTTGTGTGAAGGTGCAACAAAACTTCATCAAGGTATACATTGTTGTTTCAAGCACTCCAAATTTTTACTCAAAAGGAAAGTATTTTATTAAAGTCTTTTATTACATTTATCAATTCAATTTCATGGTTAGTTCCAACATCAGGGTTTGACCTAAGGAAAACCCCTATTCCCAACATGTTTCCTATCTTTATGTGTGTAGGGAATAGGTGCAAGAGTTGTACTCGAGAATTTTAGCAGCATCGACAGTGAAAAATAGGTTCAACTTTCAATGATGAAAGTTTTAGAGGACCAGGGCGGATCTGTGCTACCTCATCTTGAAAAATCAAGTCGAACTTCTAGAAACAAATTCTAAACATCTCCTTTTGTCCAAATCTCAGTTTGTGGCTCAGTGGGATATTCGTAGTAGTCTGTGTGCAACAATTTACTTCAATTATTAATTGTTTGACCCTAATTTCACAACTACATTCCAAATTCAACTAAGAAAAAAGATAATCATTCCCAATCGAGACAAATCTAATCAGAATCTCAACCCTTTCCTTATTTGGATTAAGGCTATATCTATTGTCACAACCCTCCTTTATCACCTTTTGATTTAAATACAAACTCTACTATATTTCTTTTGGATAAACTATTGAATGAATGTTATAAAGGAATAAAAATAATAAATCACACACACACATGGAAAATATACTTTTTTATTTATTGTTTATTTAAATTTCCTCACCCAAATTATGGCACATGTTGTAGGAGGAATAAGAAGCTTCTAGAGGCTTCTCCACCACCTTGCATGTAACTCCTCCCACTAAGTCTAATCAATTTGCATGAAGGCCAAATTAGGAGAGAATCTCTATTTTTTAATTAAAAATTAGGTAGTGGAATTTGGAGTTTTTTCTTATAAAAGATGTACAAGTTTTCAAAAAGAGGAGTTGGTTATTCCATAAGAAATTCTTCAAGTAAATTTTTCTTTTGTAGTCAATTTTCATTTTTCAGCTAAGATTTTTGCTTGGGAGGACTTCTTTTCAAGTTTGGAGGATCAAGGGAGATTCATAGAGGATTCCACACAATTTTCAAGCACCCAGGTTCTTTCAAATTTAGTTTTTCATGCATCTTATTCTTGCTGCAATTTAGATTAGATTAATTTGTTTAAGAAAGTAGATCCATTAGTTTCAAATTTTTGATAATAAGTAGATTAATTTGTTTAAGAATTAGATTCATTTGTTTCAAATTTTTGATAAGAATTAGATCCATTAGTTTTCAATATATAAGAATTAGATTCATTTGTTTAAGAAGTTAGATCCATATATTTCAAATTCTGATAGGAATTAGATCAAAATTGTTAAAATTTCTTATTAAGTTTCAGATCGATTCTTGCTGAAGAACCAGATTAGAACCATCCTTATTTCCTTTCTCTAGATTCATCTTTCTGGTTTTCAAATAAATTAAAAAAAATCTGAATCTCATAGATCTCGCTGTAGATATTTCTCTATATTTCTAATTTGATTCTATACATATTTCCCATTTTCTGGTTATACATTTTCTGCAAAAAGATTGTTGAAAGAAAGGATAGGATTCGCTGTGAATAACTTTCCTACAATATTCTTATTGTTTTAGCTTGGTTATTTACTCCTCTCTGAAAAAAAACAAAAACAAAAAAAAAACAACAGTTGAAAACAAAGGAATGAGTCCCTCTGTGAAAGACTCTCTGTATTCCAATATGCATATTACTTCATTCTTTTTGTATTCTGGTTAGTCTCTGTTACTCACTCCAATAAGTAAATCCTTATTGTCTCATGTTCGTATTCTGGGTTACTATTACTCTCTGTGTTTTTGCTGCTACAAATAAACTCTTATTGTTCATACTAATTCTGAGTTTGAATAAAATTAAAACTGCTCTGGTTTTTTTTTTAACAAAATTAGACTGGGAACTTTAGACACAAATATATATATATATATATATATATATATATATATATATATATATATATATATATATATATATATATATATATATATATATATATATATATATATATATATATATATATAGTGAGAGTCTTTATTTAAAAAAAAAAAAAAAAAAAAAAAGAAGAAGAAGAAGAAAACAACTTAATGCATTCTGTACGGGCCTGTGCGTACCGGTCCACAGGCTAGTGGAACGGAGACAGTACTCCGCAGGCGGAGTGGTACCGTCACGGTACCCCCCACTAGTCTGCGGGCATTGTTGCGATAGTGGCCGCAAGTTAGTGGGGGTACCGTGGGGTCCCACTCCCACTAAAACCCATGCAAGCCATTCGAACTTAGTTCGATGGCATTAAATGCAATTTTTTTTAAATTCCTTTTTTTTTATGTATATTTAAAATTTTAGTTAAATAAAATTCTTTTTTTTATATAAATAAATTTTAGTAAATAGAAATTTTTAAACTTAAGAAATTTATTTTATAAACTAGTTTTAATAAAATTATATTAAGTCATCTTAAGACCCATCTAGCAATAAATGACATAAGCTAAATTTTATGTTGGGACTAGTGACTTTATAAGTGGCATTTTCGTGTACAACTCACCTTGCTTCACGTCATGCATATACATATATATCATTGATTTAATTATTTGATGTTTCCATCTTCATGTGAATTATACATTTAATTGTTGGTATTCAAGTTACCTAACCTTCATTATTATGCAATTATATTCAAGTTTTTGATTAAATAATTCTAGTTACGATTCTTTTATTTCATAGTTATTTCAGTTAACCTTGCTTTGCAATATCTAAGTTCATAATTATTATCAACATGATGTTATTATAAGATTGAAACTAATCAAAGGAAGTTGGGAAACCAAAACTAGCAGCATTCGGTATATACGGTGCCTCTGGGTCACGCTTATGGGTAATGCCGTCGTGTTGAACTACTGCACTTAACGCCTAATAAAGCTGCATCAACGACGTCTATGGCATCGTCCCTATAAATCATCGAGGAGTAATAAGGGACACTTGGAAGTTAAAATCCAAGGGGCAGGTAATCCCCCTTGGATCGATAATTTAATAAGATAACTTTTAAATGATTTTCACATCCGTTGAGATAAACCATAGTAAACCCCTTTTAGGGATGGTCAAGTTACATGCTCTCACGAAATTGATTTCTTTTTTATCTTGAAGGGATATTGGTGATTTGCAATTGGGTGACGCTCATGATAAGAATTAGGATCTAGTTATTTTTAGGCCACAAGCAATAGGCCATCTTGAGCCTTCGCTTAAGCGCTACCATCGTGGGTAGCAACCACAAAGAAACTGTCTGGGACACTGACCCTAGAAAGGGTTGCGTACCCACAAATCAGTTTACATCAAACCATAGAATAGAAAATAGAACTACATACTTTACGCCTTGATCCCGTGCTGAAGCGGGTATGTAGGCAGTCTTGGGACGGAGTTGTCCCTCGTACTCAGGCGTTCGTGGGTGGAGTCTAGGCTTGGTTGAGTAAGAATCCTAATTGAAAGATAAGATAATTAAATTGAAAAAGAAATTCAATGCATACTCGGAAGGAATCCCGTATGGATTCACTTGACTTCCCGAGGCTTTAAGCCAAATTCCGAGGCAGAATTCAAGCTTGTATTATTTTTAATTACTCCTAAGGACGGCGACCTCGGTGCACTCTTGTTAGAAGAGTGTAGTACTTAGTGAGTGGCTCAGGACCCGAATGGTCCCGATGAGTCTAAGTCTCTGGCCAGAGCATCTCCTATCCCATTTAGATGGATGCCTACCCCGTATGGGTAGATGCCTATCTCGTTTGGATAGATGCCTACCCCGTATGGGTAGATGCCTATCCCGTATTGGATAGATGGAATCTTATGTCCCGTATGGACAATTGCCTAACCCGTATGGTTAGATGCTCATCCCAGATGGATGAATGCCTAATCCTAAATGGATGGATGCCCAGAGTATGCAATTGAATAAAACATAACGATTTCATTAAAAAAAAAAAAAAAAAGAATACTCAATTTTGTTGATTCAGTTATGGTGGGTTATTACATCTATTGGGTTCAATCCTCTTTCCATCCTTGTTTCGGTTAATTTGGGATACCTAGTGGTTCTGTTTTCTTAATTGACCCCAATTCTAAATTACACTGAGTAAATTATGTTTAGAAAGTTAGGAGTAGACTAATGTATATCTGCATTGGATGTTTTTTAGTAAATGCTCAAATTTATGTAAGTGTTACTTTTTCTATAAAATGCGCAAAATAACATTATTATGGAGAGTAGTGCTTAAACCATTGGCACTTGTTGGTCAAGATGCTAGTGGATTATAGCGAGCGATTATAGAGGAGAAAAAGGGTGAGCTTTCGTGAGAGACAAAATGTTATCCTTCGTTGTTGTCCTTTATGCTCTTGGATCTTACTTTCCTTTGTGTTATTTGTTGTTTTAGGTGTGTTCTGTGGTATTTGATTTTTGTAGATGTGTGTTTAGGTATGGTGCTCTTTCATTAAAAGGTTACTTTGTTACAAATTTTTGAATTTTGAACTCTCCACTTGGTTTGTTTCTTGGAGGTTTAGCATTCCTTTTGCCCTCCTTTCCCATTTGTCTCTTGTGCAAGACACCCTCACAAATATTTCATTTAGCTTTTTAATGGTAGTAAAAATGTAATTGTAACTCCCCTTGTTGTTAGCAATGGAGTTGGGAAGCGAATGGGGGTAATTGAGAGAAAGGTATTTATACTTGATTATATTTAAAGAGGCCATGGTTTTTGGGGTGAAAATTGAATTCAGTAGATGAGCTAAGTTCATGACTAGCTATAATGGGGGTTCTATTTAGGCATTAGTGTAAACAAATGACAAGTAGCTAGGCTCAAATTTGTAGTTATTTCTTTATGTTTGCCTCTTCCTTGAGGTTTTTCTCTTTGGTAAATTTGTATTGATTGTCTAGTTTTGGTTTGGGAAAAGCATGAGATCTATAATACATTTTGTCAAATGTTTCAAAAAAAATTGTTTGTCTTTTGAAAAACAATGTAAACACCTAAATTATCTTATTACAACTTCATCTATAACTAATTAAATGATTAAATAAATTCAATTAATCCCAATTGACCTTATGTACTCTACATATTATTTAATTAGTTATTTTATTATTATTTAATTATACTATTATTTACTTCACTCGGTTAAAATAATTAAATATTTCTTCCATCAAAATAAAAGAATAAATGAGCTCTTAAACACACTTGTCTCCCACAATAGCGTGTTCCACTTTGAGAATTCTCATTTTTTGTTGCAAATCACATATTTTATAAAAAAATTAATGTTCAGATACTTGAGGGGTTGAATTCAAAGAGTTTTAATTGAAGAGGGTTAAATCATATCCTTTTAAATCAAATACCCTTGGATATAACTCTTTTAGTTTTAAATCATACTCGCAAATGAGTCTCCATTGCACCTTTCAAAATATTGACAAAACATCACTTTTGTTTTACCTTTTGAGGAATCAAATGAAGTATTGATGTCTTTATTCAGCAGAAAAATAAGTTAATGTTGATCCCCAATCCAATTTGAAGACCTGAAGTAGGGTAGTCAAGAAGTTCCATAGGGGTGAGACCGATTGTATCCTATGGAATGACCTCCAAGATTTTAGAAGTCAACTTTTCATTGTTTTGGAAAGGGGGTTGGAAAGGGAAGGAAAATATTTTAAACATAACCCAATTGGAAAACAGATTGAAAAATTCTTGGAAACATCTAACTATCAAGCCAAAAAGCACAATACATTACAATCCGCTAATGTTGATAAGAATGAGGCATTTGAAGTGACTCTAACATAAGACACAACATTCTAATGTAATCAAGGAAAAGTACCTATAGAGGCAAAAATTTGATAGGCAATCTTGCAATTCATAATAAGATCCCTATCTAGTTCTATAAGAATGGTATAATCCAAAAATTGCCTTATTAACATGAAGGAGTGATGCATGCACATGATTTACAGTTTCATAAGAACAATCCCGAAAAAACACAAAGTAGAATTTGACAAGTCAAACTTAGCACATAACATTATCAATAACATCACGAAAGGCAACATGGCACAATTTTACCATTCAGAATAATATTAAGGCTTAACCGCCTATTCAAGGGGGTTTACAAAACCAAATCAGATCATTTCATGTAATTATTACTTTCACAAGATGTTTCAAAGAACTCTGATCACTTATATAGAGATCCAAAGTTGATACATTGAAGTTTTTAGAAATTAAAAAAGAAGGTCCGATTGGATCATATTCCTTTTTAAGGGAATTTCCTCCTTCTTTTACCCATCCTCAACCTTTCATTTTATAGCCTTCTGTGAAGAGCATAAGATTCTCGTTCCACTTCCATTCAGAAAGATCTGGTTTGGAAGACAATGCTTGTCTAGCTGTGTGTTTGAAAGCTTGCGAGTTTACTGATCTTATCAAAATCATTGGTATGTTGGACACATGGATTGTGTCATGTTTTTTGTATCAGGTTGTGGCAACCTTGAATTTTTCATAATATCCCCTCCCCAACTTGGAGACACCCCATGGAACTGTGAGTTGAAACTTGGCTCTCATCATACATGGCACATCGTCAGAGAGTCAGGGGCCCCCTTGTATCATATGATATTCCTTCTAAACCATGTTGACACATGATTGACCATCGAAGAAAAACTGGGAAGTAAGATTTCCATTGGTAGAAATGCATCAAAATGTGTATGATGGGGCCCACTGTATGATGAGAAACAATCATTTGGAATAAACAAGTAAAGTCGGAAGATCCATTACTGTAAAAATATTTACAGTCCTAGCGACTGACATAGGACCAAACCTAGAATCTCTAGTTTCACGAACCAACACATATATGCTCCTAATCACTAGGGGTCCATAATATGCAACTCCAAGGTCCTTCACAATGCAACATTCTTGTCACAATTATGGTCGTTAAAACATTTATTAAAATTTTGAAGCCTTTACGAAATGGAAAACTTATCGTACCATACTCTGCGAAAGATGAATGTTGGGTATGTTGGAAAACTATCAAAAACTATTCGAAGGAGAGGGGAGGAACACTTAGGCCAAAAATTTGGTGCGGTAGGGAGAGAAATATATATATCATAGAAAAAACATATTAATAGTAATAGTTTTTTCTTTTATGATATAAAATCGAGATGCCCCTGTTGGTGTCCATAACTCGTGGTAATAAATACTCAAAATTTCAGAATGTCACAAGTTGGGATGAGCTATCTCATTACTCATGTGTGTACATTTGCGATTAATTAATTCCACTAAGATAAAGATAGACATGATAATAAATATAGGTATAAGCTAGGTAATTGGATGCATCTCCCAAAGCCAATTGGATAGAGCCTTGTTACTAGACTAACGTCTATAGCCTTGACAAGGATATCACTCTAACCCCCTTCGAACATTTCTCTACTAATAGTCATACATGTATAGCCTCGATATATTTTTCCGCATCACCTCTTTACCTTTAAACAATAGTTTTTTAAGTTTTTCTCCCTTTTCCTTCTCCTTTTTTCGTAAAAGAGGTTGGGTGTCAGAGTAGTAGCAGGAGTGGCCTTTAGATTTTTCACTTATCCCAAGAGACATTAAATTACCATCTTGTCATCTATGGAGGTATTAAATATAAGTTTATCTTGTGATTTTTATGAGAACACCACCCGTACATGATGAGACACTCTGAAAGATTACATATCATATAATCATGAGTTAAGAACAACAATAAGATCACCACAAATTTCATACCGTAAAAGATAATATTAAAACATTAATGCCTTCTTTGCCTGAGGCGTATGATCCACATTATCCCTTCTGCCACACAAAGGAATGTTTACTCTGAGTGTCCACTATCCTTGGGAAATCCACTAAACATCATCTGATTTTTGGTAAAAACTAATAAAATAGAATGCCGTAATAAAACATACTCGTGTAAGCGGTGCAGTCATCTATAAAACGGGGCCCATGTTAATTACATTTGTTGTTAAAAATTAGCAGAGCAATGAGAGTAATAGAAGTTGCTTAGAAATGGATACACATGTGAGGTTGAAAATCCCTAAGAAGTAGAGACCCTTTCTGGGGCTAATAAGCTATGCTCGCCTTGAGTATCTACTTGGGATCGATAATGACCTCATCATAGTGGTAGTAAAATAGATACTGGGAGATGAATTCTTGGTTAGTGAAGACAAATACCAAGTGAACTCAGATATGTCATCTCACTTTATGGGTTCTCTGCTAGACTTGGGAGAGCCAAAGGACGACATAATCAGGATGACACTATTGGATATTGCTGAGAAGTTTGCTGGAATGATGTGTTGTCATTGATGTCAACATATTCTTCTGTGTATTCCAGTGTTGCAGGCAAATTGGATGAGTTGGTTTGGCTAGTGAGTTGTTGCAGTTTAATGTGTTTAGAGATACTTATCTCTATCTGATTCAACAAAAGTTTCAAATGTTTGCATGATGATTTGATCGTGTTGTGTGGTCTGGTATTATGGTTGGATATTCAATTGTTCGTGTTCTTTGGTATTCTGGTTTTTGCTCTGCATTGCTCCAGAACCGCTATATCTTGGTTTGCAGATTTGGCAGAGTATTTGGGACTTTCATATGTGTCCTCAATTCAGATGGTTCATAATTTTAAAGTCCGCATGTGGATCTTTTAGTTTGACACTCAGTTCAACATGTTTTCTTGAGGTTTGGTATATTGATGATGGAGATTATAGTAAGTGGTGATGTTGCGGTTGTTTATGTAGTGATTCATGTTTCTTGTGGATGTTTCTAGATCATGTTCTATCCTTGTTGATGGTCTACATTGATTGTTGTGTGCGTTATTGATCATTCTCTTGATTCGGTGGTGTTCTTCATGTTATATGACATTCTTGGTTATTGTAGCATGTTGTGGATGATCGAGGCATAATTATTGGTGGTGTTTCTTGGTTGCAGTATTGATTTGGGTGTAGACTATGTCTTAATCGATATTGTTTTATTCTGCATGTATTGTTGTAGCGTGTGAGGTTATTGTTTTGTAATTTGTGTTGAGGGTTTAGCAAACCTTGAAATATAGGTTGATGATTTGTATAAATGTATGTAATATTCATATGAGAGATGGATTTGCTTGGTATTTGCGAGTGTGTGATCAATTATGTGAAAATGTGATGATATTTCAAAAGTGTGAAGAGAAGTTTGTGGCAGATCAGATCAGACTGTGCTTAACTAGAACTGTAACCAGGCATTGGGAGATTCTATTTTCACAGTTCATGTAATCTGGATTGTTGTCCGAATCTTGTAAGAGAATGAGCCTTCCTCAGGGTTGTAGCCCTTCTTATATTTGAGTAGTGAGATCTAGTCAATGTGCTTGAATGCATGTGAATTCCCCATTGTAATATTTATATTTACTCCTTACAGGGTATTATCTCATTGTGGGTAGGTTCCCACCGTGGTTTTTCCCTTAACTGGGTTTTCCATGTCAAAAATCTTGGTGTTATGTATGTTATTGATGTGGTGTTGATTTATGCTTTTACTGTTTACTATCAAATTTGAATTTAAGTTTGGTTTGTGTAGAGTTTGTGAGCAAATTGATTCACCCCCCTCTAAGTTTGCTGCATTGTTGCCAACAAACACGAGGTTTGTTTGGGAGAGATTATACTTGCATCTTAGAACAAACTTTGAGGGTGGCACAATATGAAATAGGTCTACCTATCGCTATTGAATTGAAAGCACACTTGGAGCGAGACATGGTGGTTCCTTGGCACCCATTTGTCACTAATTTATGCACCATGAGCATATGGAGCACTGGGACCATTTTGGTCTAGCCTGTTAGTTTCTTTGCAAGCTTATCAGAAAAAAACTCTTTGCAAGCTTATCAGAAAAAACCTTGCCTTCAACACATGATGATTGAAGAGTTTCCGACCATGGTGGATGATGATGGGTGGGATATGGATGGGACCCTTAGGGAGGAGGAGGTTTTGGTAAATGTAACTAGTAAATATGTAAAAAAATACTTGATTCCATACTTACCATATATATATATATTCATACATTCTCCACTGTAACTAGTAAATGGGTAGAAAAATACCTGATACCGTACTTACCACGTATGAAACAAAATGTTTCAAAGATTGGAGAGATTTGTGTGAACCTTAAGAAAAGATAGTTTATTAAATCTATACATAGCCTTAAGGGAAATTATGCCATAGCATTTCATGGAAAAGAAAACTAATCTACTTCTACAATCTCTCAAGTTTAAGCTAAATAAACCCATTAATTAGATTCCAAATATAATCACCCTTCCTTGCTAATCTTATGCAATATTCCTATTTAAGGGAAATAACCAGAAAGTAGAAAGGACACAAATTTTTAGTACATCAAGCCCTTTTTATTTTAGTACAAAATGGGAAAAGAATGACTAAGATAGTATTATTATATAATGAATAGTAGGTAAAAGAGTCTACCTCGGAAAAGTTATCATCATGTTTGGAAAAAGATAAAGTCAAAACAATTTTACTTGTGTGTTGCATTGAAAACCTTATTGGACACTTGGGTAAAGGCACAATGAGCAATTTTAATTGATTTATTGAATCACCACTGACTTCCACCTCCTTCGAGCTCAATTGATGCTGTTCAAGAAAAAGACACCTTAGACTTTGTAGGCTCAGAGCTTACATCCAGTGAATTGCAAAATAGTTTTAGCTCCTCCCAAAATCAAGAATCATCCATGTCATATTTGACTTGGTAGGCCTCATAGGTAGCCTCATTTCTTTTAGAAATAGGGATCTCTTTTTGTTATTGTCATCATACCTACTTGGTCTTTGAGACTCAAGGCTTGTTTGAGGTTTTCCATTCACGATTTTGATGACTAGTTTGACCTCCATACTATGGGTCCACCCCTGTAGAGTGAAATAATTTTGGGCCAAGTGGGCTTGGAGAGGAGACAATCCTCTAAGAGAGAAAATGATCCATTCTGGATAATATCCTCCTCTTAAGAGGCAAAAAATTATGTAAAATAAAACTTACTGTTTGATTTATTAGGAAATAAGGTCGGCAATTTCTCTCTCTCCTCCCCCTCTTGTCTAGATTTGGGGGGGCCTGGCTTGATATAATTGGTATAACATTCTCTTTTCATCAATATCCTTTAAATATTTTTGTAGACCGTACAAGATTTCTCTTGTTGTAGGGAGAAACTCTTCAGTGGAGGGTGAGGCCATGGTTGGACCTTCTTACAAAAAACCATAGGAATAATTTCCCATCATGTTTTTCTGAAAAAGGATATCTTGCATAGTAGGGACAAATGGAGTGGTCCCACCAGATGTGCTAGAAAATACTATTGATCCTTAATTGGGTTTGAAGACCTAAAGCACGGGGCATTCAATAAGTTCCATAGTGATGGGACTGATTGCATCCTATGGAACAACCTCCAAGATTTTGGAAGCCAACACTTTGTTGTTTCAGAAAGGGAGTTGGAAAGGGAAGGAAAATATTCTAAATCTAACCCAATAGAAAAACATAATTAAAATCCATAAAGCAAGGAAATTCTTGAAAACATCTTGTTAATCCTATGAGGATCCGGTTAGTACTGAGGGGGGGGGGTGAATTAGTACTAAGACCAAATGAAACTTTAACTCAAAAACAATCTTATCTCAGATCTGAAACCATTTAACAAATATCTCAACTTATGTAATCAGATCTGATACCCTCTTTATCAGATTTGCTTAACACATTAATCAAATCATTTACCACATCAATCAATACTTTCACCACCAAAGAAATCATATAAAATTGATCATTTACCAACTCATTAACCTTATCAATTAGATCAAATACTTTTTCAAACAACTCCTTATCAGTACTGGTAACCTCTGACAAACTTCTGACAAAACATAAAAACTGGTGTCTCAGAAATAATGCATGAAATGAAACATAAACAAGAAAATCACATGAAAAACATTCCACACATGAACACCATAAGTTTTTGACATGGAAACCCAAATAGGGAAAAACCACGATGGGAGTTGGCACCCACAAATATTTATACTCTTTCGAAGTACGCCCTGTTAGGAGCTTACAATACGCTCAGTTAGAAGTCACCGGATTAGGGGATTTGCCTTGCATCTCGGTTAGGAGCTTGATGATCTGTTAGGATCAACCTCATGAGATGATTTAACACTCTTTTGAGAGATTCCTTGTTAGGGGACTTAAATGTTTAAGGCCTATTAGGACCTAACTGGTTAAGGGATTTAACCTACTACAACTATTAGGGAACAACAGTAAGAAAATGATCTGTTACTTGCACTTCTCTTCTTTCTTGATCGAATCTAGTTATACACAACACTCTACAACTCTCAGGAAGATCTCACACTTCACTTGGACATCTTAACACATTCTCTAAGACTGCCGACACCATAAACATCAACTATATCAACCTAAATAGCCATCTCAACTAGTTGGCCACAAAACCTAATTACATCATGAATTTATAATTCAAATCATAAGAGATCATCACAAATCGTTATACAAATCATTACAACAAATTACAATGCAATATCAACCGTTGGTTGATCATAACCCATCACGAAAATCCGATCTGTACCAAAGTCAAACCCTCAAAACAAAAAACTAAGCATTTCGTTGATTCCCAATAAATTCTTCCTTGAATCACACCAAAACAACAATTAAATCTTTCATGTGAGTTATTTCGTGTTACCAACTTCATGTAGACTCATCGTTGATCACCATCATAACAAAATTCATTACCGGTTTGATGATTTCTTCACTAGTCTTTAAACCCTACTAAAACCTTAGCAAAACTTCATCATAAATTTGAAGCACGCCTTTCGATAATCATCACAAGTTACAGTTCTAGTCAGATACTCCTTTTCATGATACAAGTTTACCATCTAAATCACAAATCACCAATCATCGCTGATCAACCAATCCAATCAAAACAACTTTGCTTTACCGGTTAAAGTCCTATTTTACAGACTTTAGTTCACTGTTGGTAAACCCTGTCTTCCAGTAAACCAAATCACTTAGATGACAAAACAAAACATCAGGAACATCAATTGACATTAGTTGACATCAGTTGACATCAATGACAACACAAATAACTGATCATGTCATCAATTCATTGAATCTCAATCTCTTCATTTCAAATATATTTCTATCCTTTACTAGTACAGTCATCCATCTTCAACTGCATCACCTCATTTGCCTCAGTTATGCCAAATGCCAACACATCTTACTATCAAGCCAAAAATCACAATACATTAAATCCCCTAATCTTGAGAAGAATGAGGCATTCAAAGTGACTTTGACATAAGACACACCGTTCTAATCCAATCAAGGAAAAGTATGTGTAGAGGCGAAACTTTGATAGGAAATCTTGCAATTCATAATAAGATCCCTATCTTGCAATTCAATGAGTCAAACTTAGCACATAATATTATCAAGAACATCAAGAAAGACAACATTGCAATTTTGCTATTTAGAGTAATATTAAGGCTAAATTACCTATTCAAGGGGGTTTACAAAACAAAATTAGATCATCTCATGTAATTATTACTTTCACAAGATGTTTTGGAGAACTCCGATCACTCATACAAAGATCCAAAGTTGATATATTGACATTTTCAGAACTAAAAAAATAAGATTCAATTGGATCATATTTCTTTTTAAAGGAATTTCCTCCTTTTAGCCATCCTCAACCTCTGGTTTTATGGACTACCGTGAAGAGGATAGGATTCTTGTTTCATCACATTCATAAAGATTTTATTTGGATGACAATGCTTGTCCAATTATGCATTTGAAATCTTGTGAATTTACTGATCTTATCAAAATCGCTAGCATGTTGGACATGTGGATTGTGTCATGTTTTCTGTATTAGTTCATGATAGCTATGAATTATACATAATCTCCCCTCCCCATCATGGAGACACCCCATGGAATTGTCGTAGTCAGAACTTGGCTCTCATAATACATGGTACATCACCAGAGAGTCGAGAGGTCCCTTGTATATACAATCTTCCTTCTCCGCCATGTTGACATGTGGCAGACCATCAAAGAAAAACTAGGAAGTAAGATTTTCATTGGTAGAAATGCATCAAAATGCATCTTGTGGGGCTTTCCATGTGATGAGAAATAATCGTATGGAAAAAACAAGTAAAGTCAAAAGACCGACCACTGCAAAAATATTTACAGTTAATTTGGATGCATATGAAAAAGTGATGCATTATCGAAGTAGCTTATGTGTGAATTATAGTTAATCTCACTTCAAAACATTATGAAAAAAATATGCAACAAAAAATTATGAAAATATATACGTGCATTTGATATTGGAGGTTACAAATCTATTCTTAAAAATTAATAATTTAATCCTTTCTACAGATAAAGTTGTACTTTACCAAAGTACTATCACTTTTAAAAATAATTTTAACTATAAAAAATAAGTTATTAAAAGTTACATAATAAACTCAATTTTCTTTTAAGCTTTTAAAAATATGTATTTATAGTCTCCAAGTAAAATCTAAAAAATCACTAATTCATATCATTAAATTCTTAACAATTTAGTTGTTATAAGTGTCAAAAATTGAAAATTTGGTGAAACATGTTCATTTCAATGTTCCATTTTGACTAAAATGTAGGACACACTATTGTGTAGTCAGCTTCGTAGAGTTTTATTTTTTGTTTTGTTAAGAAAAGTGAATGCAATGTTACAGTTTATTTTCTTGACTATTTTTTTGTGTTATTTTAGACAACATGGAACCATCTCTCTCTCTCTCTCTCTCTCTCTCTCTCTATATATATATATATATATATCCATCCATTTTATGCTAACTTTATGTTGTCAAAAAATATTAAATTATCTATTTTGTTTGTCCAAAGAGAATCCACATCCCAAATCACTGGAGAAAGTCACACATTGCAATATAGTCTTCTAGAAATATTTTCATCATTTGTTTAATTTCATTTGCATGCTTTATTTGAGGTTGTTTTGTAACAACCACACCTCATTTGCTATTGAATATGCTGGAATTGGAAACAAAAATATATTGTAAAACCTATTAGATTCAACCACTAATCCTAGTTCTACAATGCATCCAACATAAAACCAATAGAGAACCTAAAATCATGCAAACAACAAAATAGAAAGATTATACCTTCACATGCTCTTAGGGTTTGATCTCCATTGATCTTGTTTGATTGATTATGGTTGCTCTCATATTTTTTGTGCACAAGAGCTCAATAGAGAACATATTGTGGTTGTGTATGCAATTTGGTAGATTTTAGGCGCGTGCACTTGAATTATATCTATGAAAGGATAGGGAAAGGATCCCGTTTTATAGAGAATACCCTAGAAATGGAGGTCTAGAATTAAGAGGTGGAGGGATAAATGGTCAGCTTAGATTAGATGGTAGGTATAGAAAATAGGAAAATATTAGAGAGGTGGTTAAATATAAATTAAGAGATGAATGACAAGTTTCATGGAGGAAAAAGCTAATGAATTGATTAAATAAATAAAGATTTATTTAATTAATAGAGGAGGTGGGGCCAATTAAATAAATAAAATATCTATTTAATTTAGGAAATGAGGATTTTAAATATATAAAAATATTTATTTAAATTAGGAAAGACTAGAAGAAGCTTAGTGAATCAATTAAACAAAGAAAAATCTATTTAATTAATAGAAGGCTTAGGCTAAAATTAATTAATTAAATAAAATATATATTTAATTAAGCTGGGATAATTTTAGGTGTCTACAACTACCAATATTTTTTTTATTTGACTCACAACAAGAATCAACTTAATTAACCAAGCATCTTTGTTGGAACTTAGAAGTGTTGACTTCTTAATTTCTTCAATCATTGTAGTGATAAAAAAATTAAGCCACCACTTATGTTTACACTTGATGGTTGTAAGCTCTTGATGCCAGGGTCATTCCAAGACCTAGACCTAAGCCTTGAGTGTTCATTCTTGATGTCAGGGTCATTCCAAGACCTAGACCTAAGCCTTGAGGGTTCATTCTTAATGTTCTTTCCTATGTATCCCCTCATAGGAAATTAGAGGTTTCATAGTTCACACTATAATGTCAAAGGGAGTTCATCTTCTCCTTTGGCATGCAATATTTGATCTCTCTTAAAACCTTTACTCTTAATTGATCATAATCTAGTAACTTAATCCAATTACAATATAATGCTAACTATTTTCCATCAGGTAGTGTACATGCACAATTACATAGGGATCATATCATTCCATAATCGCCCAATTCTATATAGTTATTCAAGCATACATCACATATACACACGATGGATAGCTCATACACATCACATACATAGTGATTAGCTCCAACATACATCATAAATTCATAGTGACTTGCTCCAACATATGTCACCTATACATAGTGACTAGCTCCAACATACATCACATATACTCAAAGACTAGCTCTAGCATACATCAAATATACCCAATGACTAGATTCAACATATGTCACATATACATAGTGAGATAATGACACATCCACAATGGCTATCACCTACCCATAGTTCATCTCAAATGTAAAAGAAATGGTGGTGCATTGCACACTACACTATGGGTCACATTCTTTTTCCCAATCTTCTATACCAATGAAAAACTAGGAAGAGGATTTGGTGTATACCACAATACACAGATTGTTAATTCTCAACCTAATAGGGTTATGTAGACCATTTCCATGTTGAGTAACAAGGTGAAAAAAAGAAAAGATTACTTTAAACTTTGTGTTTGCAAATCTAAAATTCAAAGGTTAACCTTAAAAGAGTATTTGAAAAATCAAATCAAGAAAGAAATAATGCTAACAGGTTCAACACCAAATTTACGTGGAGAAACCCCTATAGGAAAAAAATCCAACACAAAAAGAGAGACAAGTATATTACCAATCAAGAAATATTACTCAACAATACAATTAATTTAGGAACTCTATATAATTTGACAACACTTGAACACTTGAAAAAACTTGATTTTACCACTAGCTCAAGGACCCAATTTATAGAAACTTGTAGGAGTGAATACCACTATGGTATCATAAAACAAGAAGTAACAAAACTACTTGAAAATATGCCATGTGTACCTACTTTGAATCATGAAATTGTTGGTAATTGACACTAAATTGGTTGGTTTCACTATGTTGTCATTGATGGCAACATGGTATTGTGTTCTAACTTCATGTTTTGGTTCAGTTGTGTACTGGTAGGCACTTCACAGATACTATACCAACACCGACATCGACACTGGCAAGACAAAAGGATTTCTTTGGTTATTAGCAATGGAGGCTGACATGGTTTAAAATATAGTTATCGACATTGGAGGCTGACATCTCTTGGATCTGACATCGGTAATTGATTTTGATATTTATGTATTTATGTTTTCTGGCCAACATGTAATTTGATATCTTTGTAAGCCGACATAAGGCATGATAAATTGTATAGGTATATATTTCAGTTTGATAGATCATTTTGACAGAACAATAATCATTATGCGAATATGTAATTGGAAGGAGATGCAAAATATATCAGAGAGATTATGTATGCGAGGATATTTATGTAAGGGTTATTTTGGTAAAGGCTTTAGGGTTATAGACCGGAACAGACAGAGCTTAAACCAAAACTGTATTCTAGCATAGAAGATGCTATCTTAGCAGTTCAACACTTCTTCGGATTATAGTTTGGATTTATATGTAGTTAGTGAAGCTCCTTTTGTGATTGAGTAGTGTGCTCTAGGCTGTAAGCCTTCCTGCAAGTGCAGGCCCCTCATATTTTGTAATATCTCTTCATATGGTCAGTGGATGATATTGTGGGTCATAAATCCCACCGTGGTTTTTTCTCTTTGAGGTTTCCATGTATAATTTTGTGTGTTATGATTCTCATTTATGTGATTGGCTTATTGGTTGTTTTACTTATTTCAATTCTGTATGTACCGGTATACCGGTTGGTATATGCATATTTTAATAAGACTAAAATTGATCATTCCAATATAACACTGATTCACCCCCCCTCTCAGTGTTATTGGATTCAAACAATTGGTATCCAAGCTTTGTGCCTCGAAGGAAGTTTAACAACTTGAGGAAGACCCTAAATCTGGAATCCATGGATATGGCCTTGGAGAAGCAAATTGAGATGGCACTTAAAGATTATGATACTGAAAGGTTGAAGAACTTAAATCTACAAGATGAATTAAATTCTGTAAAGGAATTCATTCTTGTTGTACAAGAGAGGTTATCATATGTTCAGGCGAGGAGGAAGGAACTTTTGCAAATTCAAGGTGATGAAGAGAAAGATGCACTTAAGGAACAATGCCAGAAATTGAGTCAAGAGAACATGGTTATGAAAAATGAAATGCAAGTTATAACTATGATAATGTCTAAGGAGATTGAGGACCGAAAGAAAATGGAAGAAAATATTGCTGTATCCCTGAAGAACAAATTTGAAGAATGTGGTAGGTTGGTTCATGAGAATTATATGTTGAGAACTGATTTAGTACAATCCTAGAGTAATGAACAAGAGATTGAGAGTCAAATGATAATTCTGAGAGAAGATCTAACTACTGCAAGTGAGTATAAAGAAAAATTCAAGATTAGCTTAGCACAACTATATGAGTTATTGAAGAGACAAAGATAGATTGAAGATTCCAGTGGACTTGGATTTGAGCAACGATAGAGTTTCGGTACTCTTAATGAAGATCAAAACCATAAGGCACCGGTAAGGAAATTTAATGCTTATAAATTTAATGGTAGATGTTTTGTTTGTAATAGATTTGGTCACATGGCAAGACAATGTAGAAACAAAGCAAATTAAAACCCTGATTCTGCTCTCAATAAATGTTCTAAAAGAAATAAGTATGGAAATAAAATAGAAGATTGCAGAATGAATGTTAAATGCTATGCATGTGGAAAGTTTGGACACATGGCTAATCAATGCATGTAAAGAAATTTCACCAGTTTTAGTAAAGCAATTCAAAGGAACAATGTTACATGTTATGCATGTAATGAGGTTAGATATATTGCTAAATTCTGTAGGAGCAAAAATCCACTGGTTGATAATGAAGGATCAAATCAGAAAGGGAAAGAGAAGGTTAGTGAAATCCGACAAGATCATACTCAGAGATGGGTTAGGAAGACTGAAGAACAATCATCAAATGGAAATGTCACAGTTAATTATCTGGCAGAAGAGGTTGTTCCTGCATCGACAAGTAGCTCATCTGGTAACTAAGGTAGATGCCTTGGGGGTAGGCAAAATTTATGAAGATGCCGCATATGCCCTGAGAAGAGGTTCTGGAAGATGTTTCAGACATTGGAGATGATTATCCGACATGGATACGTTCTGTTCGTGATCCGATAAATTTCACCAGCAGTCATTTATGTCAATGAAAGATTAGGGTTTTTCTCCGAGGTTAAAAGGTTGAATTGACTTCATTATTGATCACCTTGCATTCAAAGCGATTAAGAACGACTAAGAGAGATCAAGGAATTTTAGAGCAATTAGATTTCTTCTTAAGCAACTTCACTGACAATTGAAGGATTTTGTTAAGAGTTTTTACCAAAAGAAATCAAAAGGTATTTATCTTTAAAACATGGAAGTGAGATCATCATCTATTCCTATTTTTGTTGCAAACTCGACTGTAGTAGAGGTCAAGGACCACTCTAGGAATATTTTCAAGTGGTATCCGCATGTGGCTACCCTGGAAGATTCGGTTGGAGCTTTTTCTCGTGTTTTAGAGGGAGTTGTCTATGTTGAAGATGTTAGGATATATATACACTGTCACATTGAGGACTTGGAAACATCAGAAATTAAGGGCATGTATATGAGTGAGCTGATGGGACAATCTGGAAAGATCAAACCGACATAAAAGCACATTGAAGACATGGTTTATCGGCATTCTGGACATTCCAAAATTTGAAGATGAGATAATTAGGTATGTATTGAGCATAGTATATGGGGAGTTTATATGGTTAGACAGACCTTACAAAATCACCAAGTAAGTCATTAGGGAAATCGCTCGTTTACCATCGGTTGGGCAACATCCAGACAAGAAGGTTTCAAATGATTTCGTGAACAAAATCACTGGCGCGACATCTGACAGGAGATCTATGAGAGTGAGCACTATTACCAACACAAACATCACGTTTAGTAGCATGATCATCAGGTATAAGCTAACTCAGTCAAACCAATTGAATTCTGTTTCTAGTTCTTGCATTTTAGTTGCATACAAAATGATGAGAGAGAAATTGGATCTATGCAGTTGGATGTTAGATGAGTTATTAATAAACCTAGGAAAGATTAAGGGAGAAAAGAAGGGAACCTTCCAGTATGGAAACTTAATGTTAGGTCCCAAAGACAACTGAGAGGGGGGTGAATCAGTTGTCAAATAAATTTAAACCAAAAACAACTTATCCAAACTTAATGCTTAATACCAGTAAACCAAACTTAATGCCAGTAGACAGTTTATCAGTTAATTGCAGTACCGGTAAAGATTAATGTATGAAACAAAAAGACAATAACATCCACAATACATAACACCAATATTTGTACGTGGAAACCCTATAAGGGGAAAAACCACGGTGGGAAACCTTACCCAAAATCAGATGATACTACTATAGATAGTATGTGTATACAATAGGGGGTCTACACATGCAGAAAGGCCAAGAGCCTAGAGATCACTTCTCAAACACAAATAGGAGTCACACTGACTACAATTGGATGGTTAAATCCAATAATGATGTACTGCTCAAAATAACATCTTCATATGTCGGATTCAGTACCAGTGTAGTTCTGATTGCCTTCACAAAAACCTTCCTTCAACCTTCAAATGATGTCTGTGTGTATAGCTCTGCTTATTCTCACATATACTGAATTACAATCCTTCTCACATTCACATATCGATCTTACTAATAAGATCTTACATTTATAACTTAACTAAGACCAATTTTAGTAGGTCAGCTCTAAAAGATTTTACAATAAATTAATTACAAATAAAACAATATCCGATGCATGATGTCAGCTCAATGCATTTACAATAACAACAAAATCATCTCCATAGCATGCCATGCTGATCTAGAATAGATAAGCCTGCCGGTGCTTATCCTGGACCTATTTGCTGGTAACAACAAATATGCAAACACAAATATACCAATGAACAAATCTCCAAGACAAAGTATCCAAACAATGTCTTTGACATAACCAAGTGTTTTCCATGTCATCCCTAGTGCTGGTGAACAATATATCCTGCCGGTGTACCAGACACTGGTGACTGTGCATAAGTCACTAGCTTGCCGGTGAACTTTGCCAATTCTCCAAGTGCCAGAGTTGATAAGTGTTAATAGGTGTTGACATCAATGACAAAACCATATCCAAAATACCAACACTTAATAGTCTACTTAATGTTATTTTTCATGAATGATACACCTGGTTTTGGTGAAAGGCAATGGGCATTTGACCTCCCGGTAGGAAGACAATTAAAATAGTCAATTGTTGCACTAGGCAGTCAGAGAGATGATAAAGTATGGGGATATTTCAAAGCATTCTGAAAATATATGAAGTCTAGGGTAAGGGTTCCTAAGCATATTGTAGAAAAATATTCAACTGACATATTCTTCATGGTGAAGAAGGATGAAACACTTATGGAAGTGGTTAAGCCCCAAAATATTTGGATCGAGGAAATGGGCTATGAGGTGGATGCATAGATTCTTGATGCTTATGCAAAAATGCTGATTGATGTAGCTATTGATGAGGCAAAGAAGCCCTATGGTACTGCACAATAAAAAACACATGAGGTTGAAACAAAGTTCAACTGGAAGAAGAGAGAGAAATAGGAAGGAAAGGCTAGAAAATTTATTGAGAAGGAATCACAAGACATTAAATAATTAATTGATGTTGTCCTAGAGAAAGGCAGAAAGAGGAAGAATCCAAAAGTACACATAGAAGAAACTAAGGTTGAAGGTAAAAAGAAACTGGTTAGGAAGGTTACATTCAAAATACCAACACAAAAGAAAGCACCAAAGACAACACCTTCAACTGCATCCAGTATTGCAAAGAGGAAGAAGAAGAGTGACATCAATTTAGCAATTCAATCTCGTAATGTGACTATCATTCCACCTAAAACTTGAACAGAGTTAGTAGATGAAATAACTAAGGATGGCATGTTAAAGGATGTACAATTTTATTATGAACACTTAGAGGATGATGAACAAAGAGAGGTAGAGGAAGCAGTCTTGTTATACTTGGATATTTATAAGAAAGCCTTAATAGAAATATAAAATCAAATAATGACTGCATTATATAATATGTTAGATGCTAGAAGATTGTCAGCTATGAAAGAAGATAAGAATATTAAAATTCAAGAGTTATTATCTATTTGTGTTACTATTGCTCTAGAGGAAATGGAAAGGACACTTGAGGTGGCAGATAGAAAAGTCTTTAATAGCAAACATAGAATAACTAGTCTGATTCTAGGAAGGGTAAATGAGATAATAAAAGAAACTCAAAAATCATGGGTTAAGTTCTTTGGAGAGAATAGAGGATTGTTTACTTCACTGGAATCAAAGACAAACACTGTAGACACCCCGATTGAAGGAAAAGAAAAGGGGATTATGGGTACTTCATCCTTAGTTTTGAAAAATATTAAGATAGTGGAAATTAAGCCCTTGGTTGATACAGATGTACAAAAAAATATTGAGATACTGGTCAATACAGAGAGTGAACAAGTTAATGTTATACAAGATACTAATATTGAGGATAACAGTCCCCTGGATACAAATGTATAGGTTGAGGTTACAATTCCTATAGAGGAACTAACAGTTACATAGACTGCACCAAGTGGCGAAGCCACTAGTGCAAGTGAGGAAGCTAAAAAAGACAAATCATTAGAGGAGAAGAAAAGGGAGTCTGATAGGGAACTGGTACTTGGCCCATTATTGTTGTCAATTGACACCTCATAGGTCAAAAAGAAAAACATAATAGAGATGAGTCCTACTGAACTCATGATGATGGCAACACAAAAAGTAATGAAGGAGGGATATATAGATAAAGGGATTATTGATCAATCAATCACTGTTTTACATAGACTAGTCCTAGAGTGCAAGATTGAAAATGAAGCAAGCCCATCTGACAAGCTTAAAATAATTACTAAGCATATTTCAAATTATTTGCAATCCTTACAACATATCTCAAATCGACAAGCACTAAAGAGGTTCACCCGAGCTAAGTGAGCTACATTTGATCAGGTGATTGAATCTGAGAAGAAAAAAATTGATGAGAAGATGAAATTGATAGATAATTATTTGAAACAATGTACAAATATTTATAGGGTATGTTGTAACACCGATATACTTACAGCTAATTTGGATAAGAAGATTAAAGAACTTCAAGAGAAAATTTGCAAATATAGCTAATTCTTTTGATGGATTGATTTCATTTACTACATCCATTGATGGTCAAATTTTGATTTTGGTAAACAAAATTTCTGTTCTTGAGAAGGAAAGAGACAAAATTATAAGAAGGGCCAGAAGTCTGAGAGGCTTGGGGAGTCCTTGGCTGGATTCACTTAGTGTACATAAGAAAGAATGTATGGATATGGTGGGAAAGCCCACACCGACAGAGGTAAATGATAAAGAGTCATTGGCACATATATTAAGTGGACTTGTATCTATTTTCGGTAAGATACTTTTGGGATATTGATTGTACATTTTCTTTTGATCTTTGAAATTGTAATGCCCACCAAAATACCCTAGAGAAATATAGTTAAAAACACACTATTTTAATTTTTTAAAACAATATAACACATAACATTGTTGGTATTTTGGTATGGTTTTGTCATTGATGTCAACACCTGCTAAATACACCTACTTTGAAGAACCAACAACATTCACCGGCAATCAGTAAACTGTTCAAACAATCACCGGTATATGGTTAACCGACAGGATATAATGTTCACCGATACCTGCAATGACATGGAAGACACTTGGCAATGTCGAAGACATCATGTGGACACTTTTCCTTGAAGTAATATCATTGGTATATTCTTATTTGCATATTTACTTTTACCGACAAATAGGTCCAGGTTATCTAGGGTTACACCGACAGGTTTATCTTTTCCAAATCAGCATGGCACGCTATGGAGATGATTTATTATTGTTATAAAAGCATTAAGCCGACATGTTCAATCAGTTATTGCATCGGATATTGTATTATTTGTAAAATGTTTTATTGTAATATCTTGTAGAGCCAACCTACTAAAATTGGTCTTAGGGTATGGTATACATGTAAGATCTTATTTGTAAGATCAAATGTGGAATGCAAAAAAGATTTAAGGAAGGATATATGTGAGATCAAGCAGAGATATACACGAAGACATCATTTGAAGGTGAAGTTAGGTTTTTGTAGAAGCATATCAGCATTACACCGATACTGAATCTAGCATATGAAGATGCTATTTTGTGCAGTACATTCTCATTGGATTTAACCATCCAACTGTAGTCAGTGTGGCTCCCATTTGTGTTTGAGCAGTGAGCTCTAGGCTGTTGGCCTTTCTGCATGTGCAGACCCCTCTTTGTACACTTACTATCTGTAGTAGTATCATCTGATTGTGGGTAAGGTTTCCCACCATGGTTTTTCACCTTACAGGGTTTCCACGTATAAATATTTGTGTCATGTGTTGTGGTTGACTTTGTGCTTATGTTTCATGCATTAATTCTTACCGGTACAACATTTCCTGTTAACAATGTTTACCGACACATTTAACTGTCTTATCCGTATTAAGCATTAAGTTGGTTAATAAGGTTTTGGTTTGAATTTATTAGACAACTGATTCACCCCCCCCCTCTCAGTTGTCCCTGGGACCTACAATTGGTATCAGAGCCTAGTCCTCTTTTTTTTGCAGAAGTTTAACAACTTGAGGAGATCCAATGTCTACTAATTATTTCAAAAAGGATAGTCCTAAACTTGATGGAACCAACTATGGAATATGGAAAATCAGAATGGAGACACATCTGAATTGCATTGGTAAAGACATCTGGGAAGTTACTAAGAATGGTTATACTGCTGCTGTAGCTAGTCAGCCTGCTCCTATTACTTTAGCTAAAGATGAAGAAAATGATTGCAAAGCAAGAGAAGCACTTTTGAGCGCATTATCAGATCAACAAATAATGGGATTATCAGATAGATCTACTGCAAAAGCTATTTGGGATCATTTGGAAACACTGAATGAAGGGGATTCCACAGTCAAAATTGCAAAACTTGAAAGCTTCCGAGTCAGGTATGAATATCTGAAAATGGAAGAAGATGAAATAATTTCTGCTTTTATGGAAAGAGTAAATGAAATTGTTTTAGGTATGAAATGTTGTGGAGGAACCTTGAGTGAAGATGAGATTGTTTCAAAAATCTTAAGAGGTTTGCCACTGGCATATAAAATGAAGGTTACTGCTATTAATGAGTTGAGAACAATGCCTAATACATCAGTAACTAGGGATACATTGATTGGAAAACTTTCAGCTTTTGAAATTGAGGAATTTGGTCCTGTTGCTACTATAAAAATTGATTTGGCCTTCAAAGCATCAACATCATCTGCTCCATCTTTTGACAAATCAGACTGGAGAGCCTTTTATGCAAGAGAACTTGAAGAAACCAGGAAGGAGAATGAAGAGCTTGAAGAACTCGAAGCACTATTTGCAAGAAAAATGCCAAAAGGTCCAATTGGAAGTAAGTATGAAGGTAAAGCACCCTTTAAATGTTTCAACTACAATAAGATTGGTCATATGACTTCAAGATGCCCTGATAGACATGCTAGACTAAGAGAAGAAGCTAGAAGGACATACAAACCTAATCCTGAATATCAGAGATACAGATTTAAGAAAAACAAAGATAAATCTTGTTACATTGCTGATGAAGGTGTGACTGATGATTTTGATGAGGATCCAGTAGACAACAGATGGGTCTTTGTTTCTATAACAGAAGATCAACCAGTACCTATTGCTCAACTGGTAGAATAAGCCCTAACAGCTAAAGTTGAATCAAAGGATGAATGGATTATTGACTCATGATGCTCACATCACATGACTGGAGACAAAGACAAATTCTTGAACTTTCAAGAATACAATGGAGGTTTAGTAAGATTCAGAGATGACAAAGCCTGTTCAATCAAAGGTAAGGGTTCAATATCTCTTGATGGTAAACATAACACTGACAATGTTTACTATGTTGAAGGATTAAAATATAACCTTTTAAGTGTTGGTCAATTAGTTGAGAAAGGTTTTCAGTTACAATTTAAAAATGGAAAATGCAAAATCATGAATAGAACTGGTTTGGAAATTGCAACCGGTAATCAGACTAGAGGTAATATCTTTCATTTGAATAACAGTGAAAAGGCATGCTTAATTGCACATATAGATGAAAGTTGGCTATGGCATAAAAGACTATGTCACGTAAATTTTGATTGCATGGTAAAAATCAGTACTTCTAAGGCAGTTAGAGATCTACCTAAAATTATGAAACCTAAGAATACAATTTGCAAGGAATGTCAATTTGGAAAACAAGTTTGAACTAGTTTCAAAGTATTCTAGAAAAATCCAATAATGCTCTTGATTTAATTCACATTGATTTATGATGTCCGGCTAGAACTAAAAGCTTACAAGGTGATAGATATTTCATGCTAATTATTGATGATTATTCTAGAATGTGTTGGGTTACTTTTCTCAGGGAAAAATCAGAAGCACTTGGGAAGTTCAAACTATTCAAAGCAATGGTTGAAAATGAAACCGGTAAGATAATGGTCTTCCTTTCAAAAATTAGGATGTCCGTGAACTTTGTGAGAAATTTCCAACATCGCTTTTCCACGCCCTATTACCCACAAGGCAATGGTCAGGCCGAAGCATCCAATAAAAACATATTGAGGATCCTAAAGAAGACAGTCAATGATGCCGGTCGTGATTGGCATGTTCAACTAAATCCAGCACTATGGGCATATCGAACTAGCATTCGAACCCCTATAGGTGCAACTCCTTATTCATTGGTCTATGGTGTAAAAGCTATCTTGCCTATTGAGGTTGAGATACCATCATTACGGGTTTCCTTGCATAATCTAATAGATGAAGAAGCCTACATAGTATCTCATCTTCAGGACTTAGAGTTACTTGATGAGAAGCGACAAGCTACATACAACCATCTCAAAGCTTATCAGCAGTGCATGAGCAGAAGCTACAATCACCAAGTTAGACCTCATACATTTGAGGTAGGTGATCTTGTTCTTCGAGAAAATCCTTGTAATCAACCAAACAAAGAACATCAGGGCAAGTTTGAATCAAACTGGCTAGGCCCATATGTTATCACTACTGTATTTGGGTCCGGGGCATATCAGTTGGCTACATCAGAAGGAGAACCGCTCGTAGATCCAATCAACAACATGCACCTCAAACGGTTTTATACCTAAGCTGTACAGAGCATCAGGCTCCCATATATACTGGCAAAAATACCAAAAACATCTAGATAAATGACCTGAAGAAAATACAAAAACACCAAAAAGAGTAAGAGAAAAACCATGCATCCAAACGGTGAACAACCACTCTGGTGGCACCTTGGGTAAGTACGATGGTGAAAACCTGGCAAACGGGTGCCACTCGTAAAGGCTATGACTCCATTATCTTTCAGACTTGTTGCGATCACATCTACTTCATACATACATCCTTCCATCCAAGACCATGGCTTGTTATTCATCTGCAATTAAGAAAGTACTCCATGCGTCTTGCATCCCGCTTTTTCATAGTCATATCTAAACTGGGGGCAATACCCTTAACCTATTGATGGAAGTGGATTCTACATTGTCTTATGATTCGTTAAGTTCTTCATTCCAAACAATCATCAAAATACCAAAAACATTCAAAATATCTCACAAAAATACCAAAAACATTCAAAAATATCTCGCAAAATACCAAAAACATTCAAAATGTCTCACAAAATCCAAAAACATCAGAAAACATCAAAAATCACACAAAAACATGGCAACACCTTGTACATACTCATCCGCACAGATACAAAACAAACATTGACAAACTACTCACACGATGACCATTTACCAATCGACCACACAATCAGCATCAACACTCAAAACTGTCTTCAACAAGGATGCATCCTTCCTTACCAAAACAAAGACAAAAGTGACATTTTCTTTGACAAGAAAATTATGTTAAGCTATCAAATATTGGGTTGATTTGTGAGTACAATCATTCATTTATCTGTATCGGGATCTTTCAGCATTGTTTTGTATCGTTTGCACATTATTTCCGATGAAGTTTTGGGGCATGTACTAATGGTGTCTACGTGGGAAGTTCACCAAGCTACGTGATCTTATGCCAAATGCAGTCATGGATCACTACGGCTTGCTGATTACAGCGTATACCTCGACCATATGGGCATGAACCATTACCAAGGATCCCTATTCTTTATTCTTTATGTATATACTGTTTGTTTGCAGGTACAATGCTTTTTCTTTAGTTCCTCCTCGTCCAAACTGGATAAAGGTTTTTATCTCTTAGTATGGTATGCACTTGTCTCAGGATATGATTAGCCTAAGATCAAGGAGGACGATCCAAGTCATGCATAAACGGAGATAATCCTCGTCTATTCCGCAAGCAATACTCTGGTCGACTTGACCCTTATATCAAGTCGTTTGTATTAGCTTGCTATATAAAATCCATGTAAGGAATACTCAGGTCATCTTGAATCATTATGTCAAGATGCTTGTATTCTCTTCAAACATTTTAAAAGCTCAATGATGAAAATAGAGCACTATGGATCATCATTTCATCTCATCTGTTTATATATTGCATTTCGTTGCATATCATCCATTCATTCATCCATTCATATGTAGGCTTTATATGCAACAGTGACCATTAAAGCTGGTCTTGGATACAATCATGACCGAGTACTCTGATACATCATCAATGCATCATGCAAAGTCTCAAAAACCTGGCATTCCTCATGGTCATATCATCATCACATTTAGTTGCATCTTGCATTAAGAACATTCATGTCATTTTTAACTTAACATTGCATATAGTTCATTTTGGACATTAGTTTTCATTAATCATTGCATCATTGCATCAATCATAAAATAATTAAATTCATTTGTGGGATCGAATTATCTTGGATTGTTTTAAAACTTTTTCTAGACATTCATTTAGTGTCAATTATCCATCATCATTTCATTATCCTTTATCATTTAACTATTGCATACATTCATTTATAGTTAAAAGGTGCATTCATTCATTATTAAGTACCTTATTATGCTCATTTTAGGATTCATTCACATTACATTCATTATCCTCTTTTTAATTGCATTAAGGTGCCGTTATTAAACCTATAAGTTATAGTATCATCACATTATCATTCTTACTTAAATCATATTTAAGCATTTAAAATCATAAATCCATTTGTTTCCAAAACACATTGGTTCATACCATTATATATATCCATTTTACATATGCATTCATTTAGGCATTATCATATAAACATTTGTACTTTACATTTTGTTTATCCATATTGCATTCATTTAACAAAAACATTTAGCTGCATATCCATACATAAATATCATTCATTCAACCATTGCATTAACATAATCGCATAAATCATCTCATCATTATCATTGCATAGGAAACACCAAAATCCTGTTCATAAATCATCACAAGCATGCATCATCATCATGGCATTTACATACATCAAGCATTACATCAACAATTAAACAAATCATACATATCCATACCTGCATTCATATGTCAGTATCCCACATCATAAATCATCATAACAACATGCATATAAGAAACATCTCATCAAATGCATACATATACACATATCCATCTAAGCAATAACTCATCATCCTGCATAAATATCCATACATATCAACTGCATATCATCAAAATATGGGATCTCCTCATATATATCATCTCATATATCAGAGTACAATGAAGTCTACAAAATCAGCTACCAAGAGCCACCCAAGATACAGTCCAATAAATAAACAATGATACAATACATATATGCAAAAATGCTCTCTCAAATGCCACTCTGGCCAGAGGCTGTACCACCACCACCATCGCCACCTGCTCTCCCACTAGTGCCTGCACCACCTGATCCATCTCTTCGTGGAGGCCTCATCGAACCCCCACTCCCTCCTACATCCCCTGATCTCTCCCTTCGTAGAGGACCCATCACACCCCCACTGCTCTGCACCCTCTGCGATCGCTCTGATCTAGCCTGCCGCATTTGAGAATAGCTTAGAGCTCACTGACTAACTGGCACCACCTGCTCATATAAACCCCACCAGTAGTCTATCTCTGCCCGTGCTCGTCGCATCTCCCTCATCACCTACCCCGTAGGCCCCTGTGCTCCTACTCCAACCCGCACTCTCTCCTGCAGCTCTACCAATCTCTCCACTGCACTATCCCTCTCCCGCAACACCACTGCTAGCTCTAACTCCCATGCAAATAGCTGCACATCCCTAGCTGCCACCTCTGCCTCCAAATCTTCTATCCGAGTCTGCAAGCGTACTATCATATGATCTCGCAGATCTCTAGTGGCTCTCTCCCCGGTATTCATAGCCACCTCACCTGCACCACCCTCTCCAGTAGTCCCCTCCCCTCTATCCATTGGGATCTCCCTCTCCATCCCCCTCCCACTCAGCTGAACTCCTCCCTGTATCAATGGTCCCTGTGATATCTATAGAGGAAGTCCACCTCTCCCTCTCCGCTGACTCCGCATCCCCAACCCTCCTCCTCCTCCACCTCCTCCTCCTCCTCCACCTCCTCCACCTACCCTCGGTCCTCGACCTCCTGCCCTCCTCTGTCTCTATCCCCTCTCATCCTCAAAATCTGAGATCGGCTCTGCTGGATCAGATATTTGTAAGATCGGGTGCACTGCACGGTACTGCGTGTACTCATCTGTAACACCTACATCCATGACCCTCGGTCGTATGTCCCACGGTCTTGCCTATAGTGTTCGGAACTCTACCAGTGCCTGATCATATGGTAGCACTGGCCCCCATGCATACCTCTCCCGAATAACTCGCGCATACTCTCCTGATCCACTGGGCAGTCCCTGTTGTCGTCCAAACTGTCTCAGCACTCTCCCGGACACCTGTCTCTCCACATGGTATGAGGTCCTCCCAATGAGGAATCGAGTCATAAAAACGTAAGGCAGGGCCTCTGCTTCATCATCCCATGGCTCACACTCCAAGTATGGCTGCCATATAACTGCATCTAGATCATCTAATGCTTGTCGCCACCACTCTAACTTCCCCAGGTGGGGCTAACTCATCATGCCGCTATACATGAACATGTATGGCTGATCCACTGCCCAGAATCTCAGACTCATCGATCAAGTCACTGGTAGGTGCTCCCAAGCCCAAATATGCAGCAGCATCATGCCCATTGCTAAGGAACCCCTCTCCCGGTAAACCACCTCATAGAGCTCCTGGTACAGGTGCGCCAACACGCACGGCCCCCACGCAAATCGGGTCCCCTCGGTCATCATCATCTCTATCACCTGTTCCCATCCGATGGCTAGACCATGCGAGCACCTATTAGGACACAGTAGTCCTCCCACAATACCTGATAAAACTGCTGGAAGAGGCTCATATAATGCCGCTATCTCCTCCTAGGCAATAGAGCCATCATCAATAAACACATCCTCATCGAAAATCCTCTGAACTGCAAGAGTCCCCCAGGATCTGTCGTATGTGACCAGCTCCCCTCGAATCAGAATCCGTAGGATGCGCCACACATCCTCTAGGGTCACTGTCATCTCCCCCTGTGCCAGATGGAAGGTGCACGTCTCGCTGTGCCACTGCTCTGCTAATGCTGTGATCAATCCGTGATTCATACGAATCACAGGCATGTGCATCACCTCATATAGTCCCGTCATAGCAATGCAGTCTATCTCCATCTCTGTCAATCGATCCCGCAACCCCTGTGTCGCAGGATGTCGCTCATGTAACTGCAACACACCTAGCTCCTCCCGCACATGGACATTCATCAATCACCATCAGTTGTTTTGTTTTCAAACTTTCTTAAAGTTTAAACCTAGATTATCAATAGATACTTTGATCAAGTATCTTCAGGTCTCAACAGGTAAGCAATCATGGCCACCTAGACTTCAATAGGTATTTATCCTAATGACCTAAGTCTCATCAGGCTGCTATGGTTCAAAACAACTCCCACTCCACATCGACATCCATCCATCATTGGCATCTGGAGATTTTCTCCATCCAAACTGGGGCATCTCTTTATCCTAAAATAAAAGTACTATTATACCAACAAAAGCGCTAGTTTCTCAACCATAGCGCTACAACCCTAACAAAAGCACTCAATCAACTATCCAACAATGCTCAAACTATAAATGCGCTAAAACAACCACACAGTAGTGCTAATAAAGATCAATAGCGCTCAATCAAGCCCTTAATAGCGCTCAATCAAACCCTCAATAGCGCTTAAACTTGCATACAATAGCACTACAAAAACAAAAGCGCTCCAACAATGGGGCAATAGCGCCATTGTGGCACAATAGCGCTAGTTCATAGAGCAAAAGTGCCAAAACCATAGTTCCAGTGCTCTTGCTCCAACTCGACTTGGACTCAGCTAAAAACGTATCAAAAATGCATAAATATTAAAATTTTGAATTTGCGTACCGCTGGTCCATAGTCGTCTAGGCGCTGGAACCGTCGGACTCGCTCAAATCTGTGCTCTGCAATCGATATCAGCATCTTGACTGCTGCTCACTCCTCCAAAATGTCTCTATCAGAGCTCGGGTTTCACACTGGTTGCGGTCACAAATGATCCTATTTTCACCCCTTTCACCCCATTTATACCCTTCGCCATCCCCGTAAGAACAACTTACAGATGTTTTTACAAAACCTTTGCCTAAGGAAACTTTTGAGTATCTCAGAGATCAGCTCGGAGTCTTACCTCCACCGGTAGAGACTTAGACAGTTGATGATTGTCATCAACCGACAGAATTAAATGGACAAATCTTTTATTCTGGTATTTGATGAGGAAGCTACTTCTTAGAGGGAGTAGTTGGTATATTGAATTGGTTGGTATTTTGTATGAACTTGACCTTTTTGTGACTTTGGCATTTGATGTCAAAGGGGGAGAGATATATGGAAAAACATTAAGGAAAAATGTATGGAAAAATGCATTATCTTTTTGAGGAGAGATTGGTATTGTAAATAAATCTTTGTATAAACACATATTACTCCCAGGGGGAGAATTGGTTTTTGTACTTGGCATTTCTATTTTGGCATTTTGATGGTTTTTCCATCTTGTGTTGCCATCAATGCCAAAGGGGGAGATTGTTGGTATTTTGGTATGGTCTTGTCATTGATGTCAACACCTGCTAAATACACCTACTTTGGAGATCCAGCAACATTCACTGGCAATCAGTAAACTGTTCAAACAATCACTGGTATATGGTTAACTGGCAGGATATAATGTTCACCGGTACCTGCAATGACATGGAAGACACTTGGTAATGTCGAAGACATCATGTGGACACTTTTCCTTGAAGTAATATCATTGGTATATTCTTATTTGCATATTTGCTTTTACTAGCAAATAGGTCCAAGTTATCTAGGGTTACACCGGTAGGTTTATCTTTTCCAGATCAGCATGGCACACTATGAAGATGATTTATTATTGTTATAAAAGCATTAAGCCGACATGTTCAATTGGTTATTGCATCAGATATTGTATTATTTGTAAAATGTTTTATTGTAATATCTTATAGAGCCAACCTACTAAAATTGGTCTTAGGGTATGGTATAAATGTAAGATCAAATGTGGAATGCGAAAAAGATTTAAGGAAGGATATATGTGAGATCAAGCAGAGATATACACAAAGACATCATTTGAAGGTGAAGTTAGGTTTTTGTAGAAGCATATGAGCATTACATCGGTACTGAATCCAACATATGAAGATGCTATTTTGTGCAGTACATTCTCATTGGATTTAACCATCCAACTGTAGTCAGTGTGACTCCCATTTGTGTTTGAGCAGTGAGCTCTAGGCTGTTGGCCTTTTTGCATGTGCAGACCCCTCTTTGTACACTTACTATCTGTAGTAGTATCATATGATTGTGGGTAAGGTTTCCCACCATGGTTTTTCCCCTTACAGGGTTTCCATGTCCAAATATTTGTTGCATGTGTTGTGGTTGACTTTGTGCTTATGTTTCATGCATTAATTCTTACCGATACAACATTTCTTGTTAACACTGTTTATTGACACATTTAACTGTCTTACCGGTATTAAGCATTAAGTTGGTTAATAAGATTTTGGTTTGAATTTATTAGACAACTGATTCACCCCCCCACTCTCAGTTGTCCCCGGGACCTACAAACATCTCATAAGCAATGTAGCAAGCACACAACAACATTCAAGTGTTATGAACATAGAATAATTCACTCAAGCTATTCAAATAATTATGCAAGCGGAATACAATAAATCATTACTACTAACTCCCTAGGGTATCTCAACAACATTACTTAATCTACCTATATAAGCAATAAACATTACTTTCATCCAGATCAATACCTCATAATCTTAGTCATTATACACACATAGGTGCAACATAGAAATACCTAACACTCATGATATGCAACCTTCTTAATATTTCATTTAATATGAGATTCTATCTTTCAATGCACATCTATTTCCCTTTTCACTTAGATTCATTTTATACACCAAGTCCAAATGTTCCTATTACCATTATCCACTGTTTGACTATTAACATCACCATTCACATACCAAGATTAACCCTTACATTGCATTAGCACCATTTCCATTTGCGATTATCTTCCACATAATTATTTATGATTCTACACTCCTAGCATGCTTATTACTTCATAATGATTCCTAAAGCACATAATGCAATACTCACAAAGTCTCCTTAAACATTTAACCCATAGCTCGTTTAATACTCATAAAATCTCTTACACTATATCAATTAACCAACAATCATCTTATTACAAATCAGGTAACTACACGAATTCATCTCAACACAAACTATGATACTGTAGTCACACAAATCTGTCCAGCTTAATTAAATAAATATTCGCTATTTATTTGATTAAAAATCCACTAGCCATCAGTTAATTAAATTAATATTTAATTAATTCATTCCCAAACATTCTTCTATTAATTAAATAAATTATTCAATTTATTTTAATTAATTCATTAAATCAAATTCACAATCAATTGAATAAATAAAATCTATTTATTTAATTAAATCCCCCTATTCCTCTTTTAAATAAATTAAATAAAAACATTTATTTAAATCATTATCCCCCCCGACTTGTATTTTCCTACAAATGCAACTTGCACACATTTATTGAAATAAATGAATTTTTATTTTAATAAAATCCTATTTTCCCTCACCCACCAAATCCACTTGCAAAATCTAATCCCCTTCTAGATTCTTCTAACCCCTTCCTAATTAGCCTAATCCATCCCCTAATTATTGTCATATTCCTAAGCAAAATGAAGTCTTTGAAAAGCATTTAATGCTTTGTGTGTTCAACAAATTAACCCCCAAAGTCTTCCAAGACCACTAATGGCTCTTACATGACCATTTATGGCTCTTACATAACCATTTATGGTTATTTCAAACTTGTCCCCCCAAACATTTATTGTTTTGACCATATTCATCCATTTCAGATTTGCACAAGAATCTATCCATTGGATAAAAGCTTTATTCTTTGAATAAAGAGTTTATTCATTCAATTAACCTTGACTTTAACTCCCAAAGTCATGTCAAACATTTAATGCTTATTCCCTCTCCTCTCAACCTATCTCACATTGACACTTGTCATCCTGGGATTGGGTTGAAAGCCCTCACATGGATTTGAAATCATTCAATCCTGACCCTTGTTGAGATTGCTCAATCTCAACCATCCATTGCTCCATCTTCCCTATAAATAGAGCCCATTTCTTCATAAACCAGATCTTGAAAACTTGTATGCATTTAAGCTATAGGCATTTTAAGAGAACATTTTAGCATAATTAACTAATATCTTGTCATTTTAGATGAAATCAATCATTTTAGTATCAATAGCTTAATATTAGCTTCTTTATTTACATTTAGAGCAATATTTCAATCTCAAACCTCCATAAGCATCCATAGTGCAAAAAGCTACTGAGAGCTACACTATTTTGGAACTTGGAGAGGAGAGGAACAAGGGAGAAGGAGCTAAGAACATGCTAAGAGGCATTTCGAGATGCCTCATTATCTTTGTTTCATTAGTTAGATATATTAGCATGATTTTAGTGTCTCTCTTGATATGCCTGTTTAGATTAGTTTTTGATTGAATAACACTAACGGTTTCTTGTGTGTTTTGTGTTGTTTCTCTTAGACTAACCTTGTCCATTTTGCAGAGCATCAGATACAATATCCTAATTCGATAACAACTAATAGCATCCACCAAATGGAGATATAATTCTTAAACTATAACACATGATACATTCTAATCCTTTCCTAAAAGACAAGAACTCATTTAATCGTCTTCCCATACACTTACTAGTAATTTCCATTAATAAGATTAGCAATTCATTCACTAAGGACATCCATACAATATTTCATAAGGAACATTCAACTACATCCCAAACATTATAAGATTTTCATTCCTACCATTAGATCACTAACTACGAAGTATGATACTATAATTTCAAATTCTTTAATCACAACTCATAAACATGTACTAAGATATCTTCCAACATTACTCAAACTCACACATCCTATCAAGACATAACATTTCTTCTACTTAAATCATTAGTTAAAGACATCATTTCAAATCTAATACTATTATCATAACATTTACCCGAATTAGTTTTAACATGGTTCATCAAGAATACAAAATGCATCATTAAATCCTAAACCACCATACTTATCCACATCTCATGCATCCATTTCATTTAATATAAATGTGTTACAATACCACTCAAGGTTCATCATTACAATCATCTACCATAATCAAAAGATATCACTGTAACTAGAACAAGATAGTCATTTCTCATATACATGACTTCTTTTACAACCGTTACATAAGAATTTCATTACATAAATCACATCATCATTTACATTCTTGCTGCAATTATTATCCATGAACAATCTAAAGAAGCATCCTCATCCACGCAAGAAGAATCTAAAGATAGGAACATCCCAATGGTTTAAAAGCACCAACCACTCGACCATGTGGAACCAAAGGAACCACCCCCCGTGCTAGGAGATGACACAAGGTCCCAACACACACTCTACATCTAGGCTGACACTCAAAACCAAAGAGACTAACCAACAAGGACTCTCAAGCAAGAACTCACATAGAGCCACAAGAATAAACTCCCAGAGGCGTAAAATGCATCAGGACATAAATGCATCCAATAAGCATAATCATAAATCATAAAGAGGGAACACATGTAGGAGTGGAGTGTCATCACATGCCATCCTCATAACATAATAACACAAGGCACTAGCCTGATGGACATGTGGAGCCATCTCAACCTATGAGAGACCAAGGGAGATTAGTTTACCGTCTTCATGGCCTTCTCATGCTTATCCTAAAACATCCTCCCTAGGACTAAGCCATGAGGCTCAAAACTATTCATTATCTTGTTTAAATGAGTTATAATTTTCCCATCCCAGTTAATTCATTATCAATGTTATCACTTGCTTACAAATCATGGAAAACTCTAATGTGCCCTGGTGGTCTAGACTTCATGCATCCTTACAAGGAACCTCATGCCAACCTATCTCTCATGACCCCGGTCATCACAAGGAAGCCCACTTCTCTTAACATGGCCCAACGATACATCACAAGAGGCTCTACCAACATAAATACATGAAAATAATACTCAATGCAGCCAATAACTTCCACACATACTCTCACAACATATGCAAGGCTACAACAACATCAATATAACAAAATGAGCCTCTTGGCTAGCAATCAATAAAGGCATATCAAGCCATTAAATTTGCTCTCATTAATGAAAGTAAAACCACAGCAAGGCCAACTCACTTGCTGCCCCAAAATAACAACACTTCCAACTCACCAACCATAGCACATCAATGTGGATGAAAGAACAATTCTTTCCCCAATAACATAGGAAGGTAAATATGCTTGAAACCAACAAATACATCAAATAAAATCAGATATAAAACTATAAATCATCAATACCCTCAACAATGCCTCTGGTACAAGAATTAATCCGAAAAGTACCACAAAATCAAGCAACTAGCAAATGAAGGCCTGTTTATCAAAAATATAAAAAAATAAAACAAAACCAAGAAAAACCATGCTCCAATCAAAATATTTCAAAAATATTATATTCCATACCTACCTTCCCAGAGTTCAAGAAAATAAAATATATTTTCTACCTACCATAAACTTCCAGCCAATCAATTCCAAGGGTAGGTAAAATAAATTAAACCATTGACCTGGGGTGAAAATAACTTTTAAATAAAAGAATACAAATTACCCCCTTTTAAATTACTTAATGGGTAAAATAATATTACCCAATAAATAAAATTCACTTCAACATTAAATAAATAATAAACACTTGAAGGCCAATATTAAATCAAAACTCCATGCATGACACAGACTCAGAAAGACACAGAATGCTTTCAACAAACTCAGAAATACAAATATTTCCCACAAACTCTAAAATAAAGCCTTATAATCAAACTAAATATTTCCTTCCAATTGATACAACTATAAATTTATTTTCCAAAGCTCATACATTAAATTGCAGACACAGAGTATAAAGGAAAACTGTAAAATAAAATATAAAAGGGTAGAATACATCTCCAACCTGCAACCTGTGTTATAGAAGAAGTCGAAGAATAGATCCAAGAGAGAAGAAAACCAAAACCAGGAAGAAAACTTGTTGGAGAAAATTTTCAAAGAAGAATCAACCCCTGAAAACTTCACGGGAAAGAAAATAAAAAGAAAAACATTAACCAAAAACCGTAGCCTCAATCTCAGCCAATCAAAATATTCCAATTTATAATAAAGTTTACCAACCCCACCATATAATATAATATACCTCCCTTTCTAAATTCAACCAATAAGAGAAGAGGGTAGGTAAGGTAAATATAAATCATACTTTTTACAATTTGGTGAGAATGTTTTATCATTTTATTATTTATACAACCCACTTAATATAAAAGTCAAACTAATAAATAAAACATGAGCCACAATTAAATAAATTAAATGGGGAAATTAAATTAAATAAACCAAAGGCTCATAAATGAATTAATGAACCAGATAAACATTAAAAGCCAAATAAATATTAAACCATAGGCGATTAAATAAATAAATACAAATAAAGGTCAAATTACAAATAAATATAAAACACATCATAAGCTAAACAATAAAAATTAAATAAATATTTAATCATCATTAAAATAAATAAATATTTAAATATCAAATAATCAAATAACCAAAAAGGAAATAATCCAATAAATTAAATAGATCAAATAATAAATAAATCTTTATTAAATAAATAAATAAAAGATCAAGCCAATTAGATTAAATACATTATTCACTTAAATAAATTCCTTATAAGGGGAAATCCAAATACACAATGAGAAATCCATACCTCAAAACTCACACAAAAGAAGTTAGAGGGATTTGATCTCCAAACCTCCAACTCATGATGAAGAGACTTAACCAATACACCACAATACTTACTTGACCAACAAAAAGGAAAATAAAAATAACATAAGATATCAACAAATCAGCTAACATCAAGATAACTTGACAAGGTGAACATCTTAGACCTAGAGTACGTGAGGGGAACTTGTGCCAACTCCGAACCACATGCCATTGGGATTTAAATACACGCTTAGACCTGTGGAGCCAGGTGGAGTCGATGTTTGGTACCTGCAAATCCCGCATCCTCAAAGAAACGATACAACATATGCATATATATAATAACAGACAAGGGTTAGAGAATCGCAACGACACATCCCACTCACAATGAGTGATGTGGAATTGTCTCTATCTCGAAGACAGTCATACAACAATCAAACACACCATAAGATCAACTCATCATAGATAATCATTAAATATGGTTAGTACATAAAAACATCATCAAGTGCATGATTAGTATAATTCACGATTATAGTAAGGCATGTAAAATCCATCAACAATTATGTTCATCAAATCACATGAATAATCTTTCGATAGTCAATCACATAATAAGCATATAGTGTCTAATAAATCACATGATCATTAATGATAGTATCAACATCCTATAAATCATCTGAAATAGCCTATGCCCAATAGTGTCTATCACGCATGAATTAAAGGTCAACTCTAGTCAAACAAGTCAAGTCAAAGGGGGAGTGATATAGATGTGAAAAGAATGCAAGGAATTGTATACATTAGGGGGAGTTATAGATATGGAGTTATAGTTATGGAGATATGGAGATGTGGAGTATTTTGCATATTCAGCTTAGTGGTAGAAAGAAGGATGGAACCGAAAAATGAAACCTTGACCATTTTTCACATGAGTGTTGCCATCAATGCCAAAGGGGGAGATTGTTGGAAATTGACACTTAATTGGTTGGTTTCACTATGTTTTCATTGATGGCAACATGGTATTGTGTTCCGACTTCATGTTTTGGTTCAGTTGTGTACTGACATGCACTTCACATACACTACACCGACACCGACATTGACACCGACAAGACAAAAGGATTTCTTTGGTTACTGACAATGGAGGCCGACATGGTTTAGAATATGGTTATGGGCATTGGAGGCCGACATCTCTTGGATCCGGTATCAATAATTGATTTTGATATTTATGAATTTATGTTATCTCGCCGACATATAATTTGATATTGTATTTATCTTTGTTAGCCAACATAAGGCATGATAAATTGTATAGGGTATATAGGTTAGTTTGATAGATCATTTTGACAGAACAATAATCATTATGTGAATATGTAATTGGAAGGAGATGCAAAATATATCAAAGAGATTATGTATGTGAGGATATTTATGTAAGGGTTATTCTGGTAAAGGGTTTAGGATTACAGACCAGAACAAACAAAGCTTAAACCGGAACTGTATTCTGGCATAGAAGATGCTATCTTAGCAGTTAAACACTTCTCCGAATTGTAGTCTAGATTTATATGTAGTCAATGAGGCTCCTTTTGTGATCGAGCAGTGTGCTCTAGGCTATAAGCCTTCCTGGAAGTGCATGCCCCTCATATTTTGTAATATCTCTTCATATGGCCAGTGGATTGATATTGTGGGTCACAAATCTCACTGTGGTGTTTCCTCTTTGAGGTTTTCCACGTATAATTCCATGTGTTATTATTCTCATTTATGTGATTGGCTTATTGGTTGTTTTACTTCTTTCAATTATGTATCTACCAGTATACTGGTTGGTGTATGCATGTTTTAATAAGGCTAAAATTGATCATTTTGGTATAACATTGATTCATCCCCCCTCTCAATGTTATTGGATTCCAACAGAAATGTAGCCTAAAATAGCCACACATAGATGCTCTTATAACTATCATAAGGTACATTACCAAATTGGGCACCTATGGACCAAGATTGCAATATTATGTTATAAATGTTGTCATAGTATTTTATGACATTTGTTATAACTATCATAACTGATCTTACAACATCATAAAAGTGTCCAATGGGACTCAAATTAGAAGGTTCCAAAGAGGACACCAAAATATTTTGTCCTTTTCCTAAATTCAAAATGGTAATTGTAGCTCCATCTTTACATGAGCTTTTTTACCACCATAGGTAAAACAATTTCATCTCTTATGGGTAAATTATAAAATATCATTAGGGGAATAAATAATACAAGAATTTACAAGGTTGATGATACCTAAATCCTAACATTCTCCCACTTGACATTATACATTATAAATTACATCTATAAGAATACAAATTGCAAATTAAGCACAGTGATCAATATGACCCTCCTACACCAGGATATGTATCCATGGTCACTGGATTGGTAAGAGAATCTTCAGTTCATTACCCAAAAGTGTCAACCTTTTCAATTAGGACCTATCTATCCTCAACCATTTCACACACTAAGTAATATTGTACATCAACATATTTAGTATGTGCATGATACATAGATTATTAGCTAAACATATGACACACCGTCTGTCACATCTAATCACCACTATGTTGCAATCAAAACCAATACCGTTACCAAGTCTCTGTAATCGTACCACTTTATTAGAGGCATGCATATCAGCCATATACTTTACTTTAGTGATGGACAACACAGCTATAGGTTATCTTTTATGCATCCAACTCACTACACCTCCACACAAAGTTAAAACATACATATTAGTGGACCTTTGACTATCCAAGTCACTTTCCCAATCTGCATAAAAAAAAACCTATATGTCCAATTACTTATTCACATCATCAATACTACGATAAAACAAATAGTGATCAAAAGTACCTTGCATGTACCTAAACACTATTTTAACAAAGGTTCAATGCTCTCAACCACAGTTAGACATAAACCTTCTTAGAACTCCCATTGCTTGGGCTATATATGGTCTAGTAAAAACCATTGCATATATTAAACTACCAACAATACTAGAATAAGAAGAATTATACAACTCTTCAATATCATTATCAAAATTAGGGGACATGCCTAAACTCAACTTAGTACCAACCAGAAATGGAATATTAATTGCTTTACAGTCTTAAATTTTGAACCTCTACAAAATGGTATCAACATATTTACTTTGACTTAACCAAAGCTTTCTATGAAACCAAATCCACTTATCTCCATTCTAAGAATATATCTAGCAACCTCCAAGTCCTTCATATCAAACGTGCCAAAAACCTGAGTTTTGAGCTCCCTAATCATTTCCTTACTGTTACAAATAAACAACATGTCATCAACATACAAGATAATAATCAACATCTGATCATCAATAACCTTAATATAATCAAAGTGATCCTCTTTGCTTCTAACATAACCAAACTTTAATGGAAAGGCATCAAACCTCTAGTACCACATCTAGGGTGACTATTTTAGATCATGCAATGACCATTTTTACCTACAAACCAAGTATTTTTGTACATTCCCAATAAAATCATTGGGTTATCACATATAAATATGTTCTTCAAGATTTCCATGCAATAAAGTAATTTTAACATCTATTTTTTCAATCTCAAAATCACAAGTAGTAGCAATAAATAATAGAAATCTATGTTGGCATTTTGATGATGTTTTGATTGTCATTGATGGACACACACTTTCTTGATGTATGAGTTATGCTCAACCGGTAATTGTTCCAATTGGTATTGGGTATTATTGAATGTATAGTCTTTAGACTATCGGTATTTTGCAGAAGATGGTTTATCGGTCACAGATTAACCGAAGATCCCAAGTGGTATGAAGACCCCAAGCGATTCGAGAAGCTCAAGTGGTACGAAGGACCCAAGTGATAGTTAACTTTTGATTGGAACACTACGATCTTCCAGTCTTTATTTTTGACAACCGGTAATCAATATATTGTATTAACGGGTATATATCTGTGATGAGTTACCAACCGGTATTACTATAATGTGTGATGAGTTATCATCCACTAACACTTTGGCAGTGTTTTTGTGCCGTGTTACCAAATGTGTCTAGATGCACTGTACCTAGGAACTTGTAGTCTAATTCTATTGGACCAACATGAAATTAGATTCCTTTATAAGGACATCATGTCTAGGGTTTGCATGTATGAGATATAGAATAGAAAAGGTTATGTGCGATCATTGAAGAGAAGATTAGGTTTGTGTGAAGAGACAGAGTGTGGAGATATTGAAGACTGAAGTAATGCTGAAAAGAATTAACAATGAGCTGTCAAGGATCTAATTAAGCATATTGTGCTAGCATCTAGATCATTCACTTGTTGATTACTAATATCTTTGACAAGTCTGAAACCCTTAACTGGGTAGGCCCAACAAAGCCTTTGTAAATCCTCTAACAAGGTGGTTCATAGCTATGGATGTGAATTCCTTTAACAAGGTAGTCTTTAATAGGACTTATCTCCTAACAGAGATCTAGATTCCTAACAGGATCTATTCTGGTGAAGAACATTGTATGACCTTAACTGGTCTGGTTGCTATTCTGGAGATAGTTACTTGTGAGTTTCTGCTCACCGTGGTTTTTCCCATTTGGGTTTCCACATCAAATATATTGTGTTATGGTGATTGTGCTTTTGTGGGTGAATGCTTTGTTTGCTATTTGGTTTTCACTTATCTTAACTGGTTTATTAGTGAATCTGTTGCACCGGTTATTTGCTAAACTATTTAAAAGTCTGATTACAATATTTATTGGTATACTAATTCACCCCCCCTCTTAGTATTCATCAATATAATAGAGGTTAAGTTAGCAGTAGGTGAGAAAATTTCACTGAAATCAATTCCTTATCTTTGGGAGTATCATTGCTTGACCACCAATTTGGCCTTGTATTCCTCTAGCTAACCATCTACACCAAACTTATTCTCAAACACCCACTTGCATCCAATGGGATTACTTTGTTTGAGAAAACTAAAAACATCCCAAGTGTCACAGCTATACAAGACCATCATCCCCTCCTACATGGCCTACATCCAAGCATTACATTTCTTGGAAGAGAAAGCCTTGTTGAAATATCTAGGTTCATCGTCAATACACAATAGAGAAAATAAATAATGAAAATCTAGTGGGCTATACCTATCAACTAGATTCCATTGTCTTGTGGACCTCCTCAAGAGAATAACTTAATGGGATTGGTTTGTTCTCCTTCATCTTTTGTGTCGTCATTTTGCACATCATCTAAACTCTCCAAAACCTCTTCTTCTTCTTCTCCATCTTCTGATCCATCTAACTATTCTTCTACATGTGCATCTTCTTGCTTCTCAATCTTTGTTTCAAAATGTACCATCTTTACCTTTTTCGTTTGGTTGTTTTTCTCTTGAGAAAGCTCTAATTTTTTTGAAAATCATCTCTCTAAAAAAGATCAATTTTATGGGTTAGAGGATTCCAAATCATATAACCTTCTACATTTTCGCTGTAACCTACAATGATGCATTTTGAGATTTTGGATCCAATTTAGATCACTTCTCTTGAGGCACATGAACAAAATCCTTACAACCAAATACCCTTAAGTGTGAAATGAAATGCTTTCTACCTAAACACACTTCATAATACAGTTTATCAACAAGAGCAAAACATGGGGATCTATTAATTAAATAAAAAAGTAGTACTAATAACTTTTGCTCAAAATAATTTATCTAGCTTAGCACTACTCAACATGCTCCTAGCTCTTTCCATTAAGGTTCAATTCATTCTTTTTTTACCCCTTTTTGTTGGGGAATATAAGGTGTAGCATTTTGTGTAACAATTCTTGCATGCTTATGTTTCCTCTTTTTCTTTCATCAATTTTTAAAAACATCACCACTAGCCTTGAACTCATCTCACAAGCACTTATATCACATTATTGATCTTCCACTAGCTTTTGGATCCAAGACTTGCTTTTTCCAACCTTCCTTAGAGGGACATTATTCTGATCTCTCTTGCCTGTGGGCCAGCTTAAGTAATGATTAGCGAATCTTAGGAGGGTGGAACTTTCTTTAAGGTGTCTGAAGTCCCAAAAGGATCCAGCTTTGTGATCCTCATGATGGTACCAATATCTATCGACTGATCGGTTGATTCAAGAATTTTGATATCCTTTCCACTAATAATTGAGTACCCAATCCTTCGAAATGACCAATATGCCTCTGGGAGAAAAGAATCATACTAAGTGATATAGGAGTCACAACAACATCAGGATATCGAAGGATTTCATAATTTAAGAAATCACACTTTGAAATTTGTAACTCATAGCTTCCCATACATTGCACTTTTTCCAAGACCCAATCCTACGAAGATTTGTATGTAAAAATCCATAATGGCTAATTTTATGGTGAAAAACATGAAAATTTGGTGGCACAAGTTATAGCATTTAATATGGGTCTTTTCTTACAGAAGATATTTAATATGTTTAAATTTGTCCATTATGATCTTCAAAATTAGTCGAAGTAACTATCCTTCTCAGAATGGTTCTGCTTCATATAATCAATTTCCCGTAGCTAATCTTGATTTGATTAGCTAAAGAATGAGAAAGAGGACATTATTCTTGGGCTGTATGTCCTCACATGGAAACAACAAACTTGTTTTGTAGGGTACAGAAAAATGGTGACACTATTGGGAAAGATTGAAAGGCAAGTCGACAATCGTAATCGTCAATTGCAAGAAGAAATTTTTGCAACCAGAAATCCAGGCGACCAACCCAACAATCAAGTGCTAAAAATGACACTTCAAGGAGATGGCCCCACATCCATAATGCTGCTAGATACAGAGTTTGTAAAAAATCCTCAGGGAGTTATACTTGTCGGCCTGACAAATTTGGCTTGGAAATGTAAGTATAGCTATGTTGAATACATGCTGGTGATTTTTTTGCTTGAGGAAGAAGAAGAGAATGATGAAAGACATGAGGGAGAACTCGACATGCAAAATAATCCTGCTTTTCCTGCTGTTTGAGTACCGAGATAGGTTTCCAATTTTAGTTTTGGAATATGAACTCATGTAATGACACTTGTTCTTTAAAGTAGCTTTTAGTTTTCTTTAGTAAAAATAGTTTTGTCCAAGAAAGCATTATCTTTAGAAAAGCTATTTTTCTTTTAAATGTAGGGCTATAGACAAGAAGAGGGGAGGAATGACCCCCCTTGCACTTTGATGCATGAGTGAGTATCCATTAGTTTTCTTTTTGATGTATTTTTTACGTTAAGTAAATAAGATTTGATAGTATATTTTCCTTTCTAGAAACATAATTCACATATGCAAAAAAAAAGACTTTGTGCTTTGAATATGGATTTAAGGATGGGAATTTGTTTGAAAATATGTATTCATGCATGTTCTTCTGGTTGATAAATACTTTGCGATTTGCAAGCATTTCTTGGAATTCATTTTGTATACTGAATTATGGATGGATATGTTTATAGAACTGTGAGTCATAATGCATCTACATAATCTGGGAAGAATACTTGTCAATTTTTAGTTTGTTTTGGGTTCTGTAACAAATAAATAAACTTTGAATTATATGTTTGTCTTCTCTCCACTGTTTCTTTCTGCTTTGTGTTTGCCTTTCCTGCTCTCTAATTAAAAACATACCTCGCAATTTTTTTGATTATATCATAAGAGGGAGTTGTACCTCTAAAATTCAGAGGAAAGTTGTTATTTCAAAGGCAACTTCTCCAACTATTGGTTACATGTTTGTCTCTATCATAGGGCACATAGGGTTTTATTTTTATTTTTCCAAAAGGGACATATCTGTAAGCAAACAACTTACAAATTCATAAAATTCCTTAGAGAAATATTCACCCCCATTGTCAAATCTCAACACTTTTATTTTATTATCTGATTGTTTTACAACCAAGGCCTTAAATTCCTTAAACTTAGTGAAAAATTCAGATTTTGAATGCATAAAATAAATCCATGTATATCTTGAGACATCATCAATAAAGGAAGCACAATATCAAGATCTATTCAAAGAATCAACATCCAATGGACCACATACATCCAAATGAATAATTTGTAAAGGCTCTTAGCCTTATTAAATCCCTTAGGAAATGATGACCCATTTTTTTTACCAAACACACAATGCTCACATAAATTATTTTTACCAATAGATTAACTAGAAATAATATAAACCAACTTCTTATCTACTATGATCTTAAGATCCTTTTTACCACTATGACCCAATCTATGGTGCCATAACATACATGCATTTTTAGTATTATTTGCATAGGAAGAGTTACAAAAAATGGAGGTCTGTAACCTAAACAAAGTTCCTACTCAAGATCCCCTAGAAATTACCAAAATCCCCCTTACCAACATGCAACCAAACTTATCAAATGTCACATGTATTATAGAATCAATCAACTTAGATACTGAAACTGAATTTATTGTAAGTCCTAGAATATGTAAAACATTATCATGGGTTTGTTTGAGGGAGAGAGGGAGAGAGGGAGAGAGAGATAGTCACCCAAGAAATATAGGCCTATTGAATAGAACAATAACAAGAGACAACAATAGAGACAATAAAAAACAATATTCTCATGAATGATGCAATAAGCTAGACTAGGTGATGTAGGAGCATCAGAGTAGTTCATATCGGTTGGAGCAATTAGGTGTGGAATTGCTTGGAGATCGTGGCATTTATTCATGTTTGAGAGTTTACCATTATGGATTTGGATTTATCACCTTGAGTTCATTGTCTTTATCATGTTAGAGATTCATGGCATTTAGATTTAATTCTAGTGAGATATCGATTCTGGTATTGGCCTGGTGTTGATGTGTTCTTACCGGCTAGTCTTGTAGAGTGTTGAGCGAAGTTGAATCGGGTTGCAATTGATTTTAGTGACTTGCAGATCATTGAGTTATGTTTATTTTACCTTGTCCTATGTTCCTGAAGGACCATGTGTAGTTTTATGCTTTTTGTGATGTTCTTAGTGATTTGAGCCAACATGTTATTGTTTATACATTTCATTATGAACCGGTTGGTCTTAGGCTGACTTGATCGAGTTATTATTATTTGCAGACATTATAAAGCGAAGTTTTGCGAATCATTTTAAGGGAAAAAAAAGGGAATATAGAGGACAAAGGTTAGAGATCAAGTGAAGATGTAGATATCGTTGAGATTCTGGTCTAGTAGGACCGAAGCCTGCAGGGCCAAGGTTCGGAATAGGGTTGAACCGGTTGATTGTTACCGGAGGCTGAATTGATGTGTAGATAATATGTGGATCTTATATTTGTATTGTAAGCATTATTTGTAATCCTGGATTGCGGTCCAACATGTGGCATATGTAATTCATTTTAAACTGTAATAAGAATTGTTCATAGTGTTTATCGGTTATGTATTTTGTGGTGTTATCAGTTGCTCTTTTTACTTTATCAGTGTTGTGTTACCGGTTAACAATATATCTTGCATGGCATTTGTGTTTAGGCTGTAAGGAAGGGATGTCCTTCATTGGATCTCCCTACCTTAACTGCATCACTACAAAAGATTAATATACATAAGAAACCCCCTTGGCTATATATCAAAGGTGAGTGAAGGAGGCAATTCCAAGTGTTGTTGTCTCATGACATGATAAGAGAGTGAAAATATCTCATCCCACCTAAAGTGGAAAAATGCAACCACAAAAGGTAGACATGATAATGTGGTAAAGTAATATGTCCACCTATAGTGGAGATACTCCAACTACTCTTATGAAATTTCCTAAGCTTGCTTAAGTAAAGTGTAATTAGGACCTAAGAAAGAATAAACCAATGTAAAATGCCTTAATTACACCAACACACCCCGTTAAGAGAAACTCAGGGGAACTTAGACTCAAGCTAACAATGCAAGATGGGTCCCGACAACTAGGCCATGCTAGGTACCCATATACAAATGCAATAAAAACTCTCACAAACACAAAAAGGGAGAAAAACCCAGTGGGAAAATCCTCCCCCCCAAAAGAGATGAAAATACAAAATAACTCTCAAAGAAGAATGAGAAGGACAAAACACCATGTGAGGAAAAATTTCCCCCCATTAGAGAGAAGAAGAGAGATAAAGTATCCCCCCCTCTAAATGTAGAATGTGTACCAATGGTAGATTCTCTAAACTAGATGGAGAAACTGCTTCATGAGTGTTGAACAACGTTCCTCCCCTTAGAAAGAAACAAAACCAAAGGTGTATGTACAAAGTCTGCCCAATCCAAAAAGGAATATGTAGGAAGAAATCTCAAGATGTATGGAGTCTCAAAAAGCTTCTTAGGTGTTCCCATGTCGATGTTGAAAGTTTCCCCCTCAAAATCATGTATACTAGACCATAGTATTGAAAAAGGCAATCTAGGATATATTAAAGATATGAAGAACATAATCCAAAGAATCAAGTGTCTCCTCTAAAGATGAAGAGACCTCCTCCAAATGTTGTACATAAGTATCCATAATCACATCAAACTAGAAAGAATGATCATGTAGAGAATGAACAAGAAGGTTAGAGTGCTCCCTTGAAACAACTGAAGAAGGGATATCTTCATTAAAGAGAAGATGAATATCATCAATGATGTCTCCCAGATATGCAATCTAGGACTCCACAAAAAGACTTGCAATGTCTATCAAGTTGTCATCTCAAGGAATTGTATTTGGAAGATAAGGTATATCCTGTTGCACCAAATCACAAGAAGCCAAAACAATAGCAAAAAAAGTATCATCATGAGAAACAATGGATGCGATATCAATAGGAGGAGATGAAATGCAACCGACTCAATAACTGGATCACATTTGAGAACACCTTAGTTGAAGTAACCAAAGTTAACCTCAATATCGAAATCCACATAATGTGTGATCATCATCTAAAGAATCAAACTCATTAGTAGGAAAATATCTGAAAAGGAGTACAATTGAGATACATGATCCACCACCCTAGTAGAAATGATCTCTCTAGTATTCAAGTATCTAATGATAACCGAATCAAGAGTAAACTCTATAGTCTTCCTTGCTACACAATGAGTGATTTGATAGATGCAAAGAAGATTTCTTGTTAAGTGAGGTACACACCACATCATTGAAGGTGCCATCCCCAATATCAATAGATCCCTTCCTAATTACATTCATAAATGTATGATTGCCCATCAAATTCAGTGACATGTTCCAAGGCTCAAATGAAGAGAACATAGACTACAAAGATGCCATATGATGAGAAGCTCCTGAATCTAGAAGTCATCTCTTTGAATCATGACTTGTAGTAGCACAAAGAGATTTTCCTTTACTTGTCCTAAAAGTGAGACTCTTTCCCTTATCAAATTCTTTTTGTTTGAAAGAAGAATCTAAAGTAGACATTGTAGAAGGAAAATTGATTATATTTTTCTCAAGAAGATGCTTCAATTCATCAATATCCTTCTTGTGACAATGGTGGTCATTATGTCCTAACTTCTTGTAATATGCACAAGTAAGATTCTCATTCTTATATGATTTACCCTTAGGAGAGGATGTAGAATCATTTTGTTCAGGTGAGGAAGATTGTGCTCTATCCTTATGTGGATTTGGCTTTGCTTTCTTTTTCTTCTTGTTGGAACCTTTCTCATGATTAGCCACCAATTCATGTGACTTGTGTTGGATGTTTGGTGAGATTGCTGCAAATATGTGCTTTGATGATATCTGAGAGATGTGTTATCATTGATGTCAACATATTTCTTTGTCTCTGGCAGTGTTGCAGTGAAGCTTAGAGTGTTGGTTTGTTCTTCTCATTGATGATCAAATTTTGCGGATTAAAGGGTTTGTATAGGATTGTGTATAGATGATTCAATATGATTTTCAAAGGTTCACATGAAGATTTGAGTGAGTATGGTTATCTGTGTTGTGGCCAGTTTTTTTGTTGTTTAGTGTTGCCAGAGTGTTCAATATTTTGATCCACATTGCCCCATATTGTAATATTTTGTTTTGCAAATTTGGAGGAATGTTTGGGACATTGATGTGTATCTTCAATTTAGTTAGTTCATGATTTACAGATCCACAAGTTTTTTTTCTAGGTTGATAGTCGTTCTAGTTAGTGTTCTTGAAGTTCGATATAATGATGATGTGATACTAGTAATTTGAGTTGTTGTGGATGTTGTGGTGGTGATTCATGGTGCTTGTGGATGTTTCTAGATCATGTGCCTTTTGTGTTGGTGGTCCACATTGATCATTATGCTCATGATTGATGATTTTATCTGGTGTGATAGTGTTCTTTATTGTTTTGGCCGACTTGATACTTGTATCATGTTGCAGATGTTCAATGCATAATTCTTGGAGTTGTTTCATATTCGAGGAATGTGATATGGGTCCATGCTATGTCTTGAATGACATTTCTTGGTCCACATTTGATTTTTTAGTGTGTATGGTTATATTTTTTTAATTAGATGAAGTGTGTTGAGATGACCTCATCAAGGGTTGATGTCATGTATAAATAAATGCAATATGTTTGTAATTATGTATGCGGTTGATGATTGTATTTGCTAATAATGTATTAATATTTTGGAGGCAGAGAAGAAGTATTAGAATACAGTTGTTATGTGCTTAACCAGAACTATAACCAAGTATTAGGAGATGCTATTTCTTCAATTCATGATCTTCCAGATGTGATCTGAATTTTTTTTTAAGACAATGAGTCTTCCTCAAGGTTGTATCCCTTGTTGTTTTTGAGTAGTGAGCTCTAGGTAGTGTCCCTAAATGCATGTGAATTCCCCATTGTAATATTTCATACACTTCTAATAGAGTATCATCATATTGTGGGTAGGTTCCCATCATGGTTTTTCCTTTGACCAGGTTTTCCACGTCAAAAATCTTGGTGTTATGTGTGTTCTTGATGTGTTGTTGATTTCTATTTTCATGATTAATAATTAGATCAAATATTAAGTTTAATTTGTATGTTTGCGAGACAACTAATTCACCCCCCCTCTTAGTTGTCTACTAGTTGTCAAAACTATTTCGTCAATTGGTATCAGAGTAGGTTCCCTCGAATAAGCTTAACCGCTTGAGGTGATCTGGGATGACGACTTACAAGAAGGACAGTCTGAGGTTTGATGGAACTAACTACTCTCTTTGGAAGAGCCACATGGAATGTCATCTGAGATGCATTGGTGAATCTTATTCGACTATTATAAAGAATAAGTATATTGTGCTTGCTAATGGACCTACAAATCCAGATGAGATAAAGGAAGCTAAATGTAATATTAGAGCTAAGGAAGCATTGTTGAATGCCTTGACTGGTTCTGAGATGACAAATGTTATGGAATTGCAAACTGCTCATGAGATCTACAAGAATTTGGAAACCTTATATGAAGGAGACAGTTATGTGAAGATTGCTAAGTTGCAGATCTTGAGAGGAAAGTATGAGATGTTGAGGATGGGTGTGTCATAACCCTCTTTTCGGACATTGATATGACTTGCTAATAATAATAATAATAATAATATTATTATTATTACTACTACTATTGATACTACTATTTCTATTAATATTATTATTAATTTTATGAGCAATGTTAGTTAAAGATGGAAAATTAAATAAGAATGGAGTTAATTTTAAAAGAAGAAATAACAAGTGGTGACTCACACGTGAGGTTATAATTTATGTTCTCAATATTCTATTTGAGTACATGGTGTAGGAGAAATACGAAGATTCTATAAATGAATTCAAATTCAAATTTATTTGCATGGTAATAGTAACTCCCACTATAACAACAATTGTTTTGCATGAAATTATTTAATTTTTTTTTTGAAATTTTCTCAATATGTTATTTTAGCACATGTTGTAGGAGGAAATGAGAAGGTTCTAGAAGAGAATCTCAATTCAAATTTTTGCATGTAACCCCCACTATGAAAATTAGTCGTTTTTGCATGAAATTATTTTGGGAAAAGAATATGGAAATCAATTAATTCTTTTGTAGTGAGAAAATGACTCTCTTTTCTATATATCGAGTTCTAGATTTTCAAAAAAAAGGAGAGTTGATTGTTTTGAGATTAAGTAGTCTTTTGAATTCTCAAGAAAGTTTTTTTTTCAAATCATGTTAGATATAGATGAATTTTGTAGACAATTTTGCATTGTGTGAGTTAGGATTTTTAGAGGTTTTGGAGAAGATCTTGCTAGGTTACAATATGAGGATTGAAGAAGGATAGTTGGGAGAACAAGGGGCGATTCATCAATAAGATTTTGGTTCATCTTGCAGATCCAGGTTCCCTCTTTCCTTACTTGTATATTTTTCTTCCAGAAATGAGATTTTTATTACCATGCATATTGTTTTTCTTTGAAAAATTAGGTAGTTTGAGGGATAAAGATTTTGATATTGTTTACTTCAGAAAGAGGGGAGAGATTTTTATTTGCATAATATAGAGTTTTTGCATTCATTTGTTTTCAGATTTTGATAAGGAAATCTATATGTATGTACCATCTTGTTTTAGATTTTGATAGAAGAAATATGTGTGCATTTGTGAATAGATGTGTATATCTTACATTTTTTTTATCAATAAACTAGTAGTTTTCTTCTTAAAACAAAATGTGCAAATGAATGTGAATATTAATTAATTTCACATCTTCCTTTAGAAAGCCTTCTCTTTATTTTCTAATTTCTTATAGAGAAAATAAATATATAATGAATTCATTCTAAAATATTAGGGCCAAAAATAATCAATTTATTAGAAAAAATTTGAGGTTAAATGTAGTTTTAAAATATAATTTTTTTTTTCTTAAAAAAATTGAAAGGGGATGAGTTAAATAATATAAGGGTTTCATTTCTCCTCTTTCTCAAAAATAAATTCTACTTCTTATGTTTCTAATTTACATCCATAATAGTTTATATATTGCAATATTACTTAAAGTGAAAAAAAGTCTTTATGATTAGCTAATACCTTTTATTCCCTTAGATTAATTAATCTTTGAACCCCAAATAAATTATATTTGAATGAAAGGGTGTTATCATAGTGAAATTGTATACATCTATTTTTATTTCATGTACTGCATAAGAGTTTAAGTAATTGTTCATTTATTTATCTATTTGAAATTGTATATATAAAATTTAGAAGAAGAACATATGTATATTAATTCTAGTAATCTTCATATTAAGTCAATATTGTGATTAACATTATGTGGCTGAATAGATATACATGTATGTACAAGAAAACAATATTAGTTTTGATAAATCTTAGATATGTACAAAATTTAATTTTTATTACCATTCTCTTATGATATGATACAACAATAACAAACAAAATCAGTAACAGTGATTATATAAATATTAAATAAATTAGTATAAATAAATAAATAAATAAAAGAAAACCATTAGATAAATAAATAAAAATTGCATGTCAAGCCTGTAAGAAGCGGGGGGGGGGGGGGGGGTGTCTGTGACTTCCTGTGAAAGATTGCAGCCCCAGAGGAGCTCTACACAACCTCCAGAAAGGTTTGTTTGTAGCCTCAAATAGAACCCCCCCCCCCCCCCCAAAAAAAAAAAATCAATTTAAAGCCTTCTTTGAAAAAAAGAAAAAAGAAAACTAAACTTGAAAATCTGCAACTAAATCAGCGATTCAATCCTTGCAAAAGGGTTTCCAAAAATCTGCATAATTTGCATATATTAACCAACAAATAAGAGTGGAAACAATTGTCCTGTCAAGAGGGTTTTATTCAAATAGGAAGCTGATTGATGACAAGGGGTTGCAAACTCATAGACATGCATGGTAGATTTTGTGGAAATTTTCTGTATGCATTCTTCTTCTCCATTCTTAGGGGTTGCAAACTCATAGACATGCATGGCAGATTTTGTGGAACTCTTCTATATGCATTCTTCTTCTCCATTCTTCCTACAAGATTCATGACAATGAAATGGAAGAAAAGCCTTAAATTTGAGTATAAGTATAAAGATTTTAGGGTTGTGGGTGAACTCTACATCTAAGGGCTAATATTAATCTAATTTGAGGGTTGAGATTGCTTCCTCAATTTGTTTATTCATTAAAATAAAAATAAATTCTTTCCTTTGTATTTAAATTTAATTTTATCAGGGTATTTAAGATAACATTTTTGTGAGGCAATTTTATTTAAGACAAATATTAAGTAATCTATTTGTTGATAAACATAAATTTAGATAAAATGAATAAAAATCAATTATAGTAAATTTATCATTGATTTGATTGTTGATTGTTATGATCTCTTGTATAAAAATTAATCATAATTATATTAAATTAATTGCTTATTTAATAAATAGATATTAACATCCTTAATTTTAAATTGCACCAATAGTTTTGAACCAATGATTTAATCGACTTATTATTTAACTACATGAGGATTAAAATTTAAAATACTAAGGGATAAAATTGTCTTGAAGGTCGCTTTTTTTTAATAATTAGTAAGTTATCTAAAAAGCTTTAAAACTTTCTTATTTTCTTTTCCCTATTAAAGCTATAAATTTTAAAATCATTTGTTAAATTATATCTATTAAAAAAAATAATTTTAATTTGAGTGTTCAAAAATTTTATTTCAAAAAAAAAAAAGAAAGAAAGAAAGAAAGAAAAAACCAGATTTTATTTCTTTTCATATGTGGATGAGTGTTGGGTAAAGCTTACTTTTGACCTTATCATGTGCTCTCTAATTATTTAAATAAGATTTACTTTGAAAAATTATTTCAATGCTATATAATCTTTATATTTGGGATATAAATGGATAAGGAGTTATTTATAAGTAATATGCTGACGATGAATTATAATTAAGAGATCAAATAACATATGAAATAAATTATTATTAATTAAATATTTTGCTTATTATTAATTGAAATGTAAGTTCCTTCAAATTATTTAAATTATGGTATAGTGTGTTAAGTTTGATAAATGTTAAATTTTTTTCCAAAGTCTTGCTATTTAATCATTTAATCTTCTTTCAAGCAAATTAGTACCTTTCAAGTATAAGGATTCATATTTACGTAAGGTTATCATTTCTAGAAAATAATTAAAGATAAAATTTATGCTATTTAAAATGGAAAAATTAGTTGGTTTATGAATAATGTGGTTATTCTCAAGCTTATTATTAATAGTTTTTCTCTTCAACAAGTTAATGTTAAATTATTTTCCAAAGTCTTGCTATTTAATCATTTAAATTTCTTTCAATCAATTTAGTACCTTTCAAGTTTTAGGATTCATACTTAAAGTGAAATGGTCATTTTTGTAAGTTATCTCCTATAAGTATCATAGTTTTCAAGCGATTAGTACTTTCATGAATATAGTTTAAGTTTTAAAATTATAATTTTCTTTCAAGAAAATACTATTTCCAAAATGGTTGAATTGTTTATCATGTAATACTTATATCTCAATTTTTTTAATTCCAAGCAGTAATTCCTTGCATGTAATAATTTCTTTTCATAGTTATTTTAGTATAATTTTTATTTATGATTTCATGAATTCATAGTTAAATTCTTAGATAGACAACTAAACAAGAGGAGTTGAAACCAAAAACCTTAGTGGTGTTCGGTATCTATGGTGCCTCCGGGTCACACTTACGGGTAATGTCGTTGTGTTGAACTAGTGCACTTAACACCTAATAAAGCTGCAACAACGCCGTCTATGGCATCATCCCTATAAACCACTGGGGAGAAATAAGGGTCATTTTGAAGTTAAAATCCAAGGGGTGGGTAATCCCCCTTGGATTGATAATCTAAAAAAGATTAATTTTAAAAGGAATTTACATTTGCTCAGTTGAACCTTAGATTACTCCATTAGGGTTTGGTTGTGTGTTATGATCTTGGAATTTATTTAATCTTGATGATTTCAATGGATGATAACGGATTAAGGGTGACACATATAATAGGAAATAGGTCTTAGTTGTTTTAAGCCACAAGAGAAAGGCCACCTTGAGCCTTTTTGCTATAAAGCTACCATCGTGGGTAGCAACCATAGAGAAACTATCTAGGACAATGAACCTAGAAAGGGTTGCATACCCACCAAACAATTTACATTAAACCATAGTTAGAAACCAGAACTACATACTTTACGCCTTGATCCCATGCCGAAATGAGTATGTAGGCAGTCTAGGGACAAAGTTGTCCCTTGTACTTAGGCATTTGGGGATGGGGATTAGGATTCGGTTATGAGTGAGTAGTTAGTTCTTGAAGTTTCTTTGTCCTTTAATCAAATGGTGCAAATAATAATTGAAAGGTTAAAAATACATACTCAGAAGGAATCCCATATGGATTCGCTTGACTTCCTGAGGCTTTAGGACAAATTTCGAGGTGGAACTCAAGCTTGTTTATGTAATTGTTTTTATACTCCTAAGGATGGTGACCTCAGTGCACTCCTAGTAGGGGAGTGTAGTCTTTAGAGAGTGGCTTAGGATCCAAATGGTCTCGATGAGTCTAAAGTCTTTGGCTAGAGCATATCCTATTCTTATGAATAGATGCCTACCCTGTTTGGGTAGATGCCTATCCTAGATTGGATAGATGAAATCTCTTGTCCCGTATGGATAGATGCCTAACCCGTATGGCTAGATGCCTAACCCGTATGGTTAGATGCCTGGTCCCGTATGGATAGATGCCTAACCCATATGGCTAGATTCCCATCCTAGTTGGATGGATGCCTATCTCGTTGGGATAGATGTACTTGAGTATGTGATTGAATCAAACATAATTAAGAGTAAGTAAGAATAAGAAAACAATATTTTAATATATAAAAAAAAATCAGTTGAATTTTTGGATTAAGTTAAGTGGGTGAAGATGAGAACATCACTTCTTTTATGCAAAAGGTGAATGAATTAGTATACAATATAAGATGTGTCGATGGAAAGTTGGAAGAATAAAAGATTGTTGCTAAAGTGCCCAAGTCTTTACCTGCATCCTACATACATAAAGTTGCTACTATTGAGGAGATCCAGACCATGACTGATGTGACCATAGACATGTTGATTGGTAGGTTATCAACCTTTGAATTAAGTGAGTTTGGTGATTCCCTTCCTAAGACAAAATCTGCATTCAAATCTACTATTTCTAGAAAGGACAAGTAGAGATATGATCTTGGAGAAAGTTCTTCAAGGAGGCTATCAAGATATGAGAAAGAAATGAAGGAGAAGAAGAAGAGCGAGAGCTTGAGGACCTTGAAGTGTTAATTGCCAAACTATTTCCTAAAGGAGCTGATAAGTATGAAGGAAAGTTGCCGATGGTGAAGATGAGAACATCACTTCTTTTATGCAAAAGGTGAATGAATTAGTATACAATATAAGATGTGCCGATGGAAAGTTGGAAGAATAAAAGATTGTTGCTAAAGTGCCCAATATAAGATTACAGGGTGAAGATGAGAACATCACTTCTTTTATGCAAAAGGTGAATGAATTAGTATACAATATAAGATGTGCCGATGGAAAGTTGGAAGAATAAAAGATTGTTGCTAAAGTGCCCAAGTCTTTACCTGCATCCTACATACATAAAGTTGCTACTATTGAGGAGATCCAGACCATGACTGATGTGACCATAGACATGTTGATTGGTAGGTTATCAACCTTTGAATTAAGTGAGTTTGGTGATTCCCTTCCTAAGACAAAATCTGCATTCAAATCTACTATTTCTAGAAAGGACAAGTAGAGATATGATCCTGGAGAAAGTTCTTCAAGGAGGCTATCAAGATATGAGAAAGAAATGAAGGAGAAGAAGAAGAGCGAGAGCTTGAGGACCTTGAAGTGTTAATTGCCAAACTATTTCCTAAAGGAGCTGATAAGTATGAAGGAAAGTTGCCGATGGTGAAGATGAGAACATCACTTCTTTTATGCAAAAGGTGAATGAATTAGTATACAATATAAGATGTGCCGATGGAAAGTTGGAAGAATAAAAGATTGTTGCTAAAGTGCCCAATATAAGATTACAGGGTGAAGATGAGAACATCACTTCTTTTATGCAAAAGGTGAATGAATTAGTATACAATATAAGATGTGCCGATGGAAAGTTGGAAGAATAAAAGATTGTTGCTAAAGTGCCCAAGTCTTTACCTGCATCCTACATACATAAAGTTGCTACTATTGAGGAGATCTAGACCATGACTGATGTGACCATAGACATGTTGATTGGTAGGTTATCAACCTTTGAATTAAGTGAGTTTGGTGATTCCCTTCCTAAGACAAAATCTGCATTCAAATCTACTATTTCTAGAAAGGACAAGTAGAGATGTGATCCTGGAGAAAGTTCTTCAAGGAGGCTATCAAGATATGAGAAAGAAATGAAGGAGAAGAAGAAGAGTGAGAGCTTGAGGATCTTGAAGTGTTAATTGCCAAACTATTTCCTAAAGGAGCTGATAAGTATGAAGGAAAGTTGCCTCTTAAATGCTTTTCATGTAATAAGATAGGAAATTTTTTCTCAAGGTGTTTTGAAAGAGTTCCTAGATAGACTTTCAAGCCTAGATTTCAAAAGAGATGTTATTATGTTGCTCATGAAGTTGTGTCATATAATGAATTGGATAAAGGAAATATGAGTGATAATGAATGGGTGTTTATTGCTATCAAGGAAGATGATCCAATACCTATTGATTCTGCTAGTTGCATGAATGTGGAAAGAGATTTGACTGCATAAGTTGAGGAGAAAGATGAATGGGTGATAGACAATGAATGCTGTCATCATATGACAGGTGATAAGAGTAAATTTGTGAGAATGGAAAAGTATGAAGGTAGATTGGTGAAGTTTGGAGATGATAAAGCCAATATAATCCATGGGAGAGGTTCTATTTCTCTTGGTGGCAAGAACAATACTAATGATGTCTTGTATGTGGAAGGTCTAAAGCATAATATTTTGAGTGTTGGATTGATGGTTGACAAGGGTTATGATCTTTAGTTCAACAATGACACGTAGAATATTGGGTAGCTTCGAAATAGATATTGCACTAGGTACGAAGAATGAAGGTAATATCTTTCACTTGAATAGTTCCGATAAAAGACATTTGATTGCTCAAATTGATGAAAGTTGGTTATGAATAGAAGGATGTGTCATGTGAATTTTGATAACATTGTTAAGATAAGTTATACTCAGGTAGTAAGAGATCTTCCTAAGTTGATGATACCTACTAACCCTATGTGCAAGGAATATCGGTTAGGGAAGCAAACCAGAATATCTTTCAAGAGTAAGAAGCATTTTTCAAATAGATTATTAGATCTTGTACATTTTGACTTGTGTGGATCTTCTAGAGTTAGTAGCTTTCAAAGAGACATATATTTCATGTTGCTCATTGATGGCTATTCAAGGATGATGTGGGTTGCTTTCTTGAGGGAGAAGTTTGAAGCTTTAGAGAAGTTCAAATTTTTCAAAGATATGGTTGAGACTGAGTCAGGTTTGAAGATGAAGTGTTCGAGATTTGACAGAGGTGGTGAATTCATTTCCAGTGAGTTTAATGTTGTTGGGTGAAAATTTTGTAAACTGATGAAGGTTCACAAAATGTGTGTTTCATGACAACACACAGGATGATATCTTTCATAAGGCAAGATATAGCCCCTCCTAATTATAAGGGAAGGCTCCCCCTTTCTACTATAATTGCTTTCTATTTTTCCTACTTGATAACTTTACACTAATCCAATGTACAATAACAACTTAATCCTATTCTTTCAAAACTAGTTATATCTAATTCTCTTTTTCAGAATAGATTTTCTCTCTAAACGACTTAAAACTTGCATGAATATTAACTAATTTACTTAGAAAGTAAAGTGTCCATGAAAGAAAAAATTCTTCCGTTACTTCCCTTTTTTTGAAAATGACTTAGGGATGGGAGTTAGCACACTTAGGAACACAAAGATTCTTTCAATGTACCAAAATTCCTATCAACCATTGTAACCCAAATATATTGTTAGCTCAAAGACTCACGAATATATTGAAAGATATTCTACTCTAACTAGATTGTTCGTATAGCACAAATTAATTTATATCTTCTAAATATACTTTTTAGAGATAATTTGTAAAAGCTCAAAGACCTAAAGCAATTATCCCCTTAACCAATTTCAAATTATTGAAACTTCAAAGTAACTCAAAGATTACTTGTAAAGACTCAAAATACTTTTCAATTTTCAACACCAAGACTATATCCAATTTTAATTATTCAAGAACATATGACACCAATGACATAAGAACATTCATATCATATAAAAGATTGAACTCAAAACAAAGTTTGAATGCCAAGATTATCTCTTTCTTGATTAAATTGCAAATTTACAAAATGAAGACCAAGTCTCAATTTTATTTTCACTTTGGTAGAGTTTTGTTGCATAAACAAAGATGAAAAAATATTTTTATAAAAATAATAAGCCTCATATATATAGTAGAGGGGTGCAACATGAAAATAGGAAATTATAACTAATTCTATGATTAAGTCAAAAGAAGAGTTTTATTTGACTTAGGACTTGAGCACTCAACAGGTGTAGTTATAAAATGACACTTGAGGTGTCAATAGACATAAGAAAATGCCACTGGAAAAACACAAAAATGACTGAGTGTCATTCCCTTGATCTAAATCTTGCTTTTGGAACTCCTCGATCTTCTGCAAAGCATTCTTCATTTGAATTCTATTAGGTCTCAAGGTGTTCCTGGTGATGACTTTGACCCTTGTGATAGAATCTTCAAATCAGTACAACACTTCCTATGTTTCTTTAAAAGTAAATCAAGAAAATCCAGAATTAATTGAAGATCAAGTAATTTATCAATGGAGGACAAAGAGAAGTCTTCCCTATCAACTTCAACAGTCAAGAGTAAGCTAAAATATTTGACGATTTCATCTTCATTGATCACCCATTCATTTTTTTCAATCAAAGCAAATGAGATTTCAGAGATTTTGGCAACAATCTCTGTTTTCTTATCGACACATTCTGATAGTTCTGATACTTAATATAAGTATAGATCCAATAGCCAACAAGATGAGAGGGGGGGGTGTGAATCATACAAACTTAATCTTCCATAAAAACATCAGTTTCAATCTCGATAACATATATATCAGTAATATAACCAAAACTGTTAAACATGCAAACTCAAAAGCATATGAACATCATAAACCTCATAACACCAAATTTAACATGGAAACCCAAATAGGGAAAAACCACTATGGGATTTCGGACCCACTAAGAAATATACTCTCCTAGAGTATGCTTGGTTAAAAGCAAATCCTGTTAAAGATTACAAACACATTGCTAGATGTGACCCGGTTAAGGGATTTCCCTCAGATCTGTTAGGATCTTCACTTTGTTAGAAGTGACCTTGTTAAAGGATTTCAAACACTCAATCAAAATGTCACCTTGCTAGAGGGTTTACATATAAGACTGTTAAGTCCACTCGGTTAAGAGATTTTCTATCACTTTCACAAAATAACAGTAATAAAATCTATCTGCAACTTCACATCTAAAATGCTAAAGTAGATTCTTATTTGTTCAATACAATCTAGACATAGAACTAATCTTGTCTATCTGCTGGGCTTCTATACTCTGTTATTCAAAATAGGTCTTCAAGCTTCTATGCTCGGTAATCACTATGTAGCATCCCTGTGCATACACTTGCCCGCACGCATTGTTTATCAACAGTTTCCTATTTATAAACAATTAGGTAACCGCTTAATCTCCTTGATCACATTTCCCATGATCAATCATAGCCATCAGATCTTCAATCTTGTCTAGGTTCAATGCATCTTTTGATTTGAAAATGTTTTACCTCGCCTTGGAACTTGCATAATAGTCTTGGAACTTGTGCCAGGGTATTGCGGTTCAATCTGAGCTGTAGATCTTCATGTCAACTTTCCATTGCCTTTGATTCATTAACAAACTTCATTCATGGCTTACCAATCATTTAATCCGCTCCAACTCATTAGCTTCCTTCATTAAATACCGTATGTAAACATTTAATGCATTATGTTATAGCTCGGTTACAACTCGGTAACAACTCGATGAATACTAAACTTCACTCGGTAGACATTCCGCCTTCATTAATCGATAGCGATAACCTTAGGGTTTACCGACTAGGTTCTTTGCTTGATAACATAGTATAGTATTAACCTATACAATTTACAACATATGTATGATGTTAAAACAATCTAAAACATCATGATCTCATCATTTTCTGACTCGATAGTAGTTGCCCATTGAATACCTTATTCATCCCCTTATTTATCATATTCTTTCCTGTGTCTTTTACCGACATCTTTATAATCTTCATATCATACTTCTCAAGATATGGCAACATCATACTGAATTAGAAAATCAATTTCTTGACATCAATGAAAAAATAATAATATCAAGATAGTAAAAAAGCTTTAATCAGTTATATCCATAATCATCAACAACCTTCTCAATATCCTTATGAAATGCCAACAATCTTTCATTGTCTGTTATAATGCAACATTGCCAACACATTCTTTTTGCACCTTACTCATATCCTTAACGAGGCGCTCAAGAACATTCATCCAATCCTCCAAAGCTTCTTGCTTCTCGATGTACATGCACTATGAACGAATGAAACCATTTTGGATGAGGTCATCAGGATCATAATCTTCAAACTTCAACCAGGCTTCAAAATCCTTTTCTTGTGTTTCAAGTTCATGGGAGAAAATTCCTATATTATTGTCCACCTCTATCCTTACAACATCAAGGTTGTTGAAAATGGTGCAAGCTGAACTCAGGAGCCGTGTACCTTACCTTAGCATTCAATACATCCATTCTCCTATGACTCTTCTTCTTGATGTGCCCTTCTCATCTCTCTTAACAACTTGGTCATCCAAAGAAGTCACAACTAGTTCAACAACTTCTTAAGACTTTGTCACTTTGATAAGAATTGAGGCGAGTTGCTCAATTCGTGCCTTAAGCTGATCTTTCTTGACCTTATACTCATCATAATTGGAAACTAAAGCCTCCAAGGCAGACTGAGCATCCTATGCCACAAAATCACGAGTTTTCTTACCCAGATCAATCCTTTGAATGGTATAATATGAGTCTTGGACCTATCCAATGATAGAATCTTGAGGAGGAATAGCAATCTCAACATACTTATTCTTATTCTTATCAAATTTTACCCTTGACAAAGTTTTAGCTTTCTCGACCATCTTGGACTTCACATGAACAAGCTAGCTTCAAAATCAAAGTCTTCAGAAGAAATAACTTATTTTTTTGTTGTAGGTGCATTTGAAATTAACCAAGGAGGTAAAGTCGTATCATCATCCTCACCAACTACCATCTCCTGAGAGGGATTGATAGAATCTTAAATGGTAGTGGTTACTATAGGAGAGGTCATGATAATAACATGAGAAGGATTCTCAAGGGATGATTCATTGTATCTAGGGATTGCTTCATTCACAAATTTATCAAAATCATCCATCATGATTGTAGATACTTCAGACAATAAGGGAAAATCAAAAAATACATTCTTAATATTGTCACAAGGTGTACCTAGGGAAGACTCACTAGCACTAGTGGAAGATACATGAATAAAATTTGAAGAGGAAATACATGTGACAATTGGAGGTTCAGGCTTATAAGTAGAAACAAGAACTTGCAACATAGATGAAGGGGAAGATACCTGAAGTAAGGATTCTTCTACTCATGGCATCTCTTCTACATCCAATTCATTTTGTTCTTTCTCATCCTCCTATCCATGAATTAATTCTTTATCAGGATGATTGTCCTCCTCTTGTTTATTTGATACCTCTAACTTTGATACTTCCCGAACATTATAACTTGAAGGTTCTCCTTGAGTTTTACCTTTCTTTGACCCAATCATAAATTTCAACTTAGGAGCCTTTGTCAGAGTAGCAGGATCCTATTTGTTCTTGGTTCTAATCTCTGATCTCTTTCCCATTGGGACAATATTGTCATCATCAGAAGCATAAGAGAAAGGTTTTAAAGGAACACCATGAAAAGATAACCAAACATTAGTATTCGTAAGAATACTCTGAAAACGTGCCTTGATGGAAGTGCACTCCTTTTGCAAGCACTGGATGAGAGACAAAGGAGTAGAATAAACCTTGTAATTCTCATATGTTGGATCCAAGATATCACCATCTTCCTCTAAATCTTCAGCAACATCGGTAAGACCAAAGTCCCCAATCTGTTCAATTGTCAGCCGACAATAATCAAGTTTTCTCACATCATGCTTGGACCTATAATCAACCCAAACATTTTTAGTCTGATGCACATGTACATACACCTTATTCAGTTTGTTTCTCATTCCTCTATAATCAAAGTCCTTTCTAGCCTTAAAGAACCTCATGGTCACTCTTCTCTTCTCCTCCTCCATTGCCTTGGCCTTAAAGATGAAATTGATAGAATACCTTCCAATTGAAAGAGAAAATTTCAAGCCTATCTTATGAGAACCTGATTGGCCCTCATGTATAACATTCATCTGACGAGATAACTCCATTAGTAAAATCTTGTCAGAAGGATATCTAGGAAGTATGAAGGACTCACCATTGAAACATCACACCCTGATATATGTAAAGGTTGGAAACTAAAGGAACATGCATCCATATTGATTCACTACTTTCCTTGCATGATACACCACTCGCTTATTCAACATAACCATATAATTAACAAAGAAAGTATCATTCACTCTTCATAAATGATTATGACTTTCTTGAAGAATCAAATGGGAATAATATTTGTGTACCTCAATTTGTCTCCTATCACCAATAGTAGATAATCCAGGAAAATATCTCATTGAAGCCATAATGTACACCAAGTAAGAAGTCATATAGAACTTAAGTGTAGTAGGAACCTTGGTGACCTGTTCACAGATGACATCACTGATATGTTTTCTCCAAAATATCTCCTCCTTGTTTTTTTCTGATCACATGAATATACTAATACATCCATTTATAGAAAGTATTAGAAGTAGGAAGTCCTTTAACTCTACTTAAAAGAGTTATCAAATCATTGACCTCTTCAATGAAGTCACTTCTGGGAAGAGTCTCTAGCCATCTTGCAATAGTAGGTCTTGGGGTTTTAAGCCAATTGTCATTCATATTATGCCTATACTTATCTAAATTTCTATCAAAGTAGGCTATAACTAACTGCATTTTAATATCAGTATACTTCTAAATACCGGGACACTTGATGACTTAATCAAATAATTATTCATCAAGCCTAATCAATTTCTTCTCGGATTCATCCTTCATACTTCTGCTATTTGGATGAAATTGTTTTGCCACTAGCATTACAAATTCAAGATCTCGAGCCAACATGGGAAAATATGCTAGTATGCGGATTCCGCTATTGATAATAGCTTCCATGTCATGATATGAAGGTAGTTTCTTGATTCTTTTATGAAATTCTTCTAGATCAACATGACCTATCTCTGTGTCTCTAATGTGATCAATATTAGAAGTAACTGAAGAAGGTGGAAGAACGGAATGTGGGTCCTGCTTCTTAAATTTCATCCCTCTTTTGTTTGGAGAAACCATTGTCATTGATATAATAATAATACAAAGATAAAAACACAATCATTAACATTATAATAATATATTGGATCAATTCACTTTTGTTCATATGACTTGAACAAATTATGAAAATAGTGCATTTGAGACAATTCAGTTTTCCAAAAACCCCTTTTCAACAAATTAATATATCCATGGTAAATTGGATGAAAAATCACCATTTACGTGTGTGCAATAAATGAATTTCGAATAAATAATTTCAAAAAATTTATTTACAAAAGAGTGGGTCAAAATACATAATTAGGGTTTTCAAAGTTCTAATTACATTTGGAAAAACCAAAAATAGGTGTAATTTGGGTTTATAAACCCAAATTACACATATAGAAATAACATGGTAGAGGTGTCGGTCGGGTTCATAAACCCGCCGAACAACAAAAAGGAAGATCAAAAGAAACGGTTGAGGGTGGATTTATAACCCTGCCGTATACCATAACATACAAGAAAATGGTGTCGGGCGGGGTCATAGACCCACCATACACTGTTTACGGTGTATGGCGGGCCTATGGTCCTACCAAACACCATGAATGATCACTATAAAAACAAGGGTAAAACATGTGTTGGTCAAGGTCGCAGACCTGCCAACACCACATCGTGGTGTATAGAGGGCCTACGATCTCGCCAATACCACAATGAAATGCAAGGGAACAATGTGTGGTTGAAGTCGTTGACTTGCCACACACCACATTGTAGTGTGTGATGGCCCGACGGTCCCACCCACACCATAATATAGTTAATAACATTCAGTATAACATGAAAGAAAGGTGAGGTCGTGGCAAGGTCGTAGACCTGCTACGAACCACTCAGTGGTGCGTGTCGGGCCTACAGCCCCACCATGACACCAAAAAGGAAAATAAAAAAAAATAATTGAAATAATTTAAGATCATATAATTCAAGCGAAAAATCTGGTAATAAAAACCAGTGAAATGCATATGAAAATAAAAATAAGGAAAAACAAAAAGGGTTTCTAAAACCCTAACAAGAGGGAAAAATAGATACATACCCGAAATGTATGATCAATTTATTCTCCCTCCAGACATGAAATCAACTTGAGAGAGATTAAAATGAGGGTAAAAAGAGATAAGTAAGTCTTAAAAACTGAGGTAAAAGACTCCTAAACCAATTCTCCAAATGAGCCACCAATAACTCAAAGTACAATAAATGAGTGCAATTCGGGTTTATAAACCTGATTTGCACCTATGAGGTGTAAATTGGGTTTATGAACCTGAATTACACCTAAAAGGTGAAAAGAGCCAAAAGAGATCTAAATCGGGTCTATGAACCCGATTTACACTTAAACTGCTTAACTTAGTGTAAATCAGGTTCGTAATCCCGATTTACACCTAGACTTCACATAAAAGTGAATAAGTGTAAACCATGGGAAAAAGGCACTTAGGATGACAAAAATATCTCGTAAAGTGAACCATAGAGTAGGAAAAACCACAAATGAGCCAAAATTTGTGGGGTACCCTCATTTTTTGCTAACGCTAAAAATGAGGATAACAAATGCATTCTGTGAAGAGCATGGGATAAGAAGACAATTGTCTACTTCGAGAACCCCTCAGCAAAATGGAGTTGTGGAAAGAAACACCAAAACTATTCTAGAAGTTGCAAGGACAATGATGATGAAGAGAATGTTTCACATGTTTATTGGAGAGAAGTTGTGAGTACTGCTATTTACATTCTTAACCAGGTGCATGTCAAAGGTGATACCAGTAAGAACCCTTATGAATTATAGTTTGGTCATGCTCCTACTATTAAATATTTTAGAATCTTTCAAAATAAATGTTATATCAGAAGAGATGAATATCTAGGAAAGTTTGATGCTAGATTTGATGAAGGAATATTTCTTGGCTATTCTAATAAAAGGAAAGGCCTATCGGTCTTATAAGAAGAGATTGAAAAAGCTAGTTGAGAGTGCTAATGCAAGGGTTGATGAAGACAATGATAGTCAAATTAGATCTTGTGGATATGATTTAGATGATCAAAATAACAATGCAAATAAAGGAAAGCAATTGCAAACCTAGAATCAAGTTTAGATTGTTCCAGTGAATCTAAAGAATCAAGGTGAAGGAACTAGTGCAAAAGCAGAAGAGAGAAATCAAGAGTCTGAAATTCAAGAAAATCCTAAGACTCCCAGGTATGTAAAGTTGAATCATTCAGAAAATTAGTTCATAGGAGGTAGTGTTGGATATTATTGAGAAGTTTACTGGAATGATGTGTTGGCATTGATGTCAACATATTCCTATGTGTGTTCCAGTGTTGTAGTCAGATTGAATGAGTTGGTTTGGCCAGTGTGTTGCAGATGAGTAATTCTAGATTAAAGAGTTCTAAGATAAGTATCTCTAGTTGCTTCAACTAAAGTTTCAATGGTTCACATGTTTTTTTGATTGAGTTATGAGATATGGTATTGAGGTTTGCATTCAATTGTTTGTGTTGATCAATGTTTAGGATTTTCTTCGTATTGCTCCAGAATTGCAATTTATTTGTTTGTGGATTTGGAAGAGTGTTTGGGACATTCATGTGTGTATTCAATTGAGATGGTTCATGATTTGGAGGTCCGTAAGTGAATCTTTCAATTTGTCAGTCAATAGAGCCAATGTTCTTGAGGTTCGGTATAATGATGATGGATATTATAGCATGTGGTGATGTTGCAATTATTTCTATGGTAATTCATGATGCTTGTAAATGTTTAAAGATTGTGTTCTATATGTGTTGATGGTTCACATTGATCATTGTGCATGTTATTGATCATTTTCTTGATCCCGTGGTGTTCTTCATGTTATGCGACATTCATGATTATTGTAGCATGTTGTGGATGTTTGAGGCATAATTGTTGAAGGTGTTGCGTGTTTGAGGTGCTGGTTTAGGTCAATATTATGTCTTAGCCAACATTGTTTTGGTCTGCATGTAATGTTGTAGTGTGTAAGGTTATATTCTTGTAATTTGTGATGAGTGTTGAGCCAACCTTGAAATATAGGTTGATGATTTGTATAAATATATATAATAATCATGTGAGAGATGCGTCTACATGTGCGAAAAATGATTTGATATTTCAATAGCAGAGGAGAAGTTTGAAGAAGTGTGAAGAAGTGTGAAAGAGAAGAGTTTGTGTTGTGTGCTCAACCAAAACTGTAACTAGGCATGAGGAGATGCTATTTTATCAGTTCATGATATTTCAGATGTAATCTGAATGTCTTTGTAAGGCAGTGACCCTTCCCAAGGGTTGTAGCCCTTCTTTTTATGTGATTTGAGTAGCGATCTCTAGGAAGTGTGCTTGAATGCATGTGTATTCCCCATTGTAATATTTCATTACTCCTAATAGGGTATTATCTCATTGTGGGTAGGTTCCCACCGTGGTTTTTCCCTTAACCCGGTTTTCCACGTCAAAAATATTGGTGTTATGTGTGTTATTGATGTGGTGTTGAATTGTGCTTTCATTGTTAATTATCAGTTTTGAAATTGTGTTTGAGTTTAGTTAAGTTTGTGAGAAAACTGATTCACCCCCCCCTCGTAGTTTGCTGCATTGTTGCCAACAATTGGTATTAGAGCTAGAAACTCTAGAAGAAGCTTAACCACTTGAGGTGATTCGGTATGGTAACCTTTGCTTTCAAGAAGGATAGTTTGAGATTTGATGGAACAAACTACACTCTCTAGAAGAACTAGTTGGAATGTCACTTGAGATGCATCGGTGAAGATTATTGGAAGATTACTAAGAATGTGTATAATGCTCCTCTGAATGGTCCTAATACTCTGGATGAGATAAAGGAAGATGGATTCAATATTAGAGCTAAGGAAGCATTGTTGAGTGCCTTGTATGATTATGAGATGACTAATGTGATGGATTTGTAGACTACTCATGATATCTGGAAGAATATAGAGACTTTGTATGAAGGTGACAACCATGTCAAAGTTTCTAAGTTGTAGAGCTTGAAGGGAATGTATGAGATGCTAAAAATGGGCAAAGATGAGAATATTACCTCCTTTATTTAGAAAGTGATTGAGCTTGTATTGAATATCAGATGTGGTAGTGGAGTGTTGGAAGAATTTGAGATTTTTGCTAAAGTGCTGAGATCCTTGCCTCTTGCTTACAAGAACAAAGCTACTACTATTGAGGAGATCCAGACTAGGACAAATGTGACTAGAGACACGCTAATTGAAAAGCTTGTGGCTTTTGAGTTGAGTGAGTTTGATGAATCTCTTCCTAATTCTGAATCTGCATTCAAAGCTACTATACAAGGGTATCTGGATATGAGAAGGAGATGAGAGATCTTGAAGATGAATAAAGACAACTTGAGGAGCTTGAATCACTTGTCGGCAAAAGATTGCCTAAACGAGAAGGTAAGTATGAAGGGAAATTGCCTCTTAAATATTTTTCATGCAATAAGATAAGACATTTTGCCTCAAGGTGTCTGGAAAGAGTTTATAAGAAGCCATTGAAGCCCTATAAGCCTAAATACTATAAGAAGTGTTATTATGTTGCTGATGAAGGTGCGATAGATGATGAATCTGATAAGGGAAATTCAAAAGATGAGTGAGTGTTTATTGCTATCAAGGAAGATGATCTGGTGACTGCTAATTCTACTAGTTGCATTAATGAGGTGAAAGATTTGGCTGCTAAAGTTGAAGAGAAAGATGAATGGGTAATTGACAATGGTTTCTCTCATCATATGATAGGTGACAAAAGTAAGTTTGTGAGTATGGAGAAGTATGATGGTGGTGTAGTAAGATTTGGAGATGACAAAGTTGGTATAATCCATGATAGAGGTTCTATTTCTCTTGATGGCAAGCATAACACTGATGATATCTTATATGTAGAAGGTCTAACACATAATTTTTTGAGTGTTGGACATATGGTTGATAAGGGATATGATTTGCAATTGAAGAATGGAAAATGTAAGATCTTGAGTAGCTTCAAAATTGAGATTGCATCAGGTACAAAGACTAAAAGGTAATATCTTTCACTTGAATGCTGGTGGTAAAAGTTGTTTGATTGCTCAGATTGATGAAAGTTGGTTATGGCATAGAAGGATGTGTTATGTGAATTTTTATTGCATGGTTAAGATAAGTTATACTCAAGTAGTGAGTTGGTAAAACATTCTAATCCGGTATGCAAAGAATATCAATTAGGGAAAAAGAAAAGAGTTACTTTCAAACGAAAACAATTTACTTCTAATGGAATATTGGATCTTGTGCATACTAATTTATGTGGTCCTTGTAGAGTGACAAGCTTGTAGGGTGAAAGGTATTTCATGTTGTTGATTAATGACTATTCAAGAATGATGTGGGTTACTTTCTTAAGAGAGAATTATGAAGCCTCAAAGAAGTTCATGATTTTCAAAGCTATGGTTGAGACTGAGACTGGATTGAAGCAAGAATGTCAAAGATCTAACAAAGGTGGTGAATTTACTTCCATTGAGTTCATTGGATTTTGTGAAGAACATGGGGTGAAGAGATAGTTATCTGCCATGCAGATGCCTCAACAAAATGGTGTTGTGGAGAGGAAGAATAGAATAATTCAGAAAGTTGCTAGAACCATGCTGATTGAAGGAAATGTTATGCATATCTATTGGAGAGAAGCTATGAGTACTATTGTATACACCTTTATCCGAGTGCATATGAAAGGTTATATCGATAAGACTCATGAGTTATAGTTTGGTCATGTTCCTACAATTAGATATTTCAGAATTTTTGGTAGTAAATGCTATATCAAAAGAGATGAAGATCTAGGGAAGTTTGATGCCAGAAGTGATGAAGGAATTTTTCTTGGTTATTCTACTAAGAACAAGGCCTACCAATGTTATAATAATAAATTGAGGAAGATAGTTTTTGATTAAGGTAAAAATAGGTTTTGAAGGGGCCTTGAAACCCTTTTACAAAAGATCCTTATGAGAGAATAGCATTAAGAAACCAAAAGGAACATACATAAGAAAAACCATCAAAGCAACTAGAAAAAACCAGCAAAAAAGCCCCAAAAAACCAGCAACAACCGGCCAAACTAGACAAAGCATAGAAAAGGAACTATTTTATGTTTCTCAGGGCATTAGCCAAGTTACTGCTAATCCCATACAGTTCTTTGATATTATCCATGAGATTAGGGATTTCCTTAGCAGACACCACAATAGATTTCTTCAAGCTCACCCTAGTTCTCTTTGCCACTCCACTAGGAGTAGAATCCCCGATCCCAGTCTCGATAGCATCTTCATCAATGTCAAGGTCCACCACTGGTTTGGGAGAGATGGAGCTTTCAAGGACCTTAGAGATTTCCTCAAGGTTCTTTGTAACAATAGTCAAGATGTTTAGAATCATTCCCAACAGGTTTTTCATTGTCGCTTTACCTTCTTCCAGATAGTCAATCTGAAAGTGATAATGTTAAGGTTTATGAAGTCAATAAGAGACTTATCAGATCTTGCAGATATGATTTAAATGATTAGGAGGTGAGTTCAAATAAAGGAAAGCAAGTGCATAACCAAAATCAAATTCAGATTGTTTTGGAAAAGCCCGAGAATGAAGGATAAGGAACAAGTGCTAGTGAAGAAGAAAGAGCTCAAGAGTCTCAAAATCATGAAAATCCTAAGACTCCCAAGTATGTAAGGTTGAATAATTCTGAGAATTAGATTATAGGAGATAAGAATAGAGGTGTGATGACTAGGAGAAGAATTGCTAAAGAGTATTTCTTAAATTCTAAGATTAAACCTACGGATATTAATGAAGCATACAAAGATAAAAAAATGGGTTAAAGAAATGGAAGAAGAATTGAACTAGATTGAAAATAATAATACATGGATTCTTGTTCTTGGACCTAAGGATAAAAATGTAATTGGAACTAAATGGGTGTTTCAGAATAAGTTAAATGAGCAAGGTGAAGTTGTTAGGAATAAAGCAAGATTTGTTTGTAAGGGTTATTCTCAGATGGAAGGAATTGATTTTGAGGAGACTTTTGCTCTAGTGGCTACAATTGAAGTTGTTAGATTATTTCTTGCTTATGTTGCTTACAAAGATTTTAAAGTGTATCAGATGGATGTCAAGTCATCTTTTATTAATGGAGAGTTGGAAGAGGAAGTTTATATTGAGCAACCAGATGGATTTTAGTTGATAGATCAGAAATATATGGTTTGGAAATTGAAGAAAGCACTGTATGGATTGAAGAAAGCCCCAAGAGCTTGGTACGCCAGATTGGATAAGTATTTGATGAAGCTTGAATTCAATAAAGGTACTGCTAATAGTAATCTGTACTTCAAGATTGATAATGATAACATCTTAATTGTTGAAGTTTTTGTTGATGATATTATTTTTGGTGGAAATGATGGTTTGTGCAAGAAGTTTGCCGATGATATGGAGAATGAGTTTGAGATGTCTATGATTGGTGAAATGAAATTCTGTTTGGGATTGCAAATTACTCAGTTGGACAAAGGTATTTTTATATCATATTCTAAGTATGTGAAGGAATTATTGAAGAAGTTTGGTTTAGATGATGCAAAGCCAGTTGGTACACCTATGGTGACCGTATGTAAGTTGACTAAGGATGATGATTCTCTGAAAACAAATAAGAATAGATGCAAATCTATGATTGTTGGATTGTTGTATTTGACTCAGACTAGACCAAATATTATGAATGTTGTGTGTCTTGTTGCTAGATTTCAAGATGATCCTAAGGAATTTCATGTTGTTGTTGTAAAGAGAATTTTCAGATATTTGAAAGGGATAGTTGATTTTGGTTTGTGGTATCCTAAAGATGATGATTTTACTTTGAGTTATTTTATTGATGTTGATTAGGCAGGTGATGATGATGACCCAAAATTACTAGTGGTGGTGCATTTTTCTTGGGAAAGAGATTGTTTTCATGGATGACTAAGAAGAAAAATGCTATTTCTTTATCTACTGCAGGAGCTGAATATATTGCTGCTGCTAGAAAATGTACTTAGGTGGTATGGATGAAGCAAATGCTGAAGGATACCAAAGTTATTTTTGATGAGCCTATTGCTATATACTATGATAGTTCAAGTGATATTAACATTTCTAAGAATCCAGTGCTGCATTCAAAGACTAAGCATATATCAATCAAAATTCATTTTTTGAGAGAGAAGGTGATTGAGAAGGAAGTCAGATTGGAGTATGTATATACAAAGGAACAAATTGCAGATATCTTCATGAAGCCTTTGCCTAAATATATATTTTGAGTATCTTATAGAGAATCTAGGGGTGATTTCCCCTCTCGATGAGAACTAAGATGCATTGAGTTGCATAAGGTTGGTGGACTTAACAGAGATATCTTGTGATCTGGATTGATGAGTGGTGGCTGCTACTCAGGGGGAGTAGTCAACGTTGTGGTTTAGTTGTTTAGATCTAGTTGTTTGTCAAAGGGGGAGAGATTATCTGGTAAGGGTGAAAGAATCATGACTTGCATGTGCCTTTTCCATTGATGTCAAAGGGGGAGAGAGTCATGTGAAAAACTACCATATCATGTGCATGATCGCGGGGGGAGATTGTTGAGAGTTATGTGGACATTGTTGGTTGATTTCTTTCTTTGCATTGATTGTTTTTCACATTCACAGGTTGCCATGAATGCCAAAGGGGCAGATTGTTGTATATTGTTGAGAATTTTGCTGGAATGATGTGTTGTCATTGATGTCAACACATTCCTCTATGTGTTCCAGTGTTGCAATTAGATTGAATGAGTTGGTTTGGCCAATGTGTTGCAGATGAGTTATTGCAGATTAAAGGGTTTTGAGATAAGTATCTCTAGTCGATTTAGCTAAAGTTTAGTGGTCTGCATGTTGTTTTGATTGAGTTATGAGATCCCATATTGAGGTTTGTATTCAGTTGTTTGTGTTGATCAGTATTTTGGGTTTTGCTTCATGTTGATCTAGAATCGCAATATCTTGGTTTACAGAATTGGCAGAGTGTTTGGGACATTCATGTGTGTCCTCAATTCAAATGGTTCATGATTTGGAGGTCCACAAGTAAATCTTTTTGTTTGTCAGTTAGTAGAGTTGATGTTCTTGAGGTTTGGTATAATGATGATGAAATTTCTAGTATGTGGTGATGTTGCGGTTGTTGCTATGGTAGTTCATGATGCTTGTGGATATTTCTAGATCACGTTCTATCTGTTTTGATGGTCCACATTGATCGTTGTACACGTTATTGATCATTTTTTTTGATCAAGTGGTGTTCTTTGTGTTATACGATATTCATGATGATTGTAGCATGTTGCGGATATTTGAGGCATAATTTTTGAAGGTTTTGCATGTTCGAGGTGTTGGTTTAGGTCCTACTATGTCTTAGCCGATATTGTTTTGGTTTGTATGTAACATTGTAGCGTGTAAGGTTATATTCTTGTAATTTGTGATAAGTGTTGAGCTGTAGTCGAGGAGAAGTGTGAAAAATGATTTGATCTTTTTGTAGTCAAGGAGAAGTGTGAAAGAGCAGAGTTTGTGTTGTGTGCTTAACTAGAACTAAAACCAGGCATGAGGAGATGCTATTTTATTAGTCATGATATTCCAAATGTAATCTGAATGTATTTGTAAGGAAGTGAGCCTTCCCAAGGGTTTTAGCCCTTCTTGTTATGTGATTTGAGCAGTGAGCTCTAGGCAGTGTGCCTGAATGCATGTGCATTCCCCATTGTAATATTTCATTTACTCCTAATAGGGTATTATCTCATTGTGTGCAAGTTCCCACCATGTTTTTTCCCTTAATCGGGTTTTCCACATCAAAAATCTTGGTGTTATGTGTGTTATTGATGTGGTGTTGAATTGTGCTTTCATTGTTAATTATTAGATTTGAAATTGTGTTTGAGTTTAGTTAAGTTTGTGAGAAAACTAATTCATCCCCCCCTCTAAGTTTTCCGCATTGTTGCCAACATATAGAAATAAAGGTGTTCAGACTAGAGGAATGGTGCAATCATGAAAGGAGTGAGTTCTCAAAGAGAACATTCCGAACTATGCAACAAATGAAATGTTAAGAAATAGCTTCATTCGGATTGAAGTGATTACCATATACATATATAATTGACATGATTCAAAGAATAATAAAACAAGATAATCCCAATACTGATTGGGTGGTTAGCAAGTCAAAGCATCATCGCTGTTAACAAACGGTGATCATTGGAACGAAGGACCATGTCCTCGTACATACATAACTCTACGTGGCATAAGCCACGCAGAGGTAATGCCCCTACGTGGACATGACCCTCAGTTGGTCTACATATATGTCCATCAACACTTGCTGGGAATGAACCAATTACCATGGTAGTTCAAAGACCAGCAACACTGTCAATATAACATTGAACATTGATTATTATATATGATCATCAGAATTAACACATACTCACTGCAGTAATTATATTAAAATATGTCTTCACTGCGTATTACCAGACTATTGTATTCTCTATCTATGATTTATATTCCTTAACATGGTATCAGAGCTAGGTTGGTAGAGAAACAATAAAAAAAATAAAAATAAAACATAACTCTTTTTTGACTTGCATTAAGAATCAAAGGAAAGCAATCATGGTGAACAACGTTAGAGTGGAGGATAGACTTGAAGGCACATCCAACTTTGTCTCTTGGAGAATTCAAATAACAACAATTCTTCAAGAACTTGAATTAGATACATACATAGAAGAAGACACTAAGATGCCTGAAGACGAGCCATAGAAAACAACCTGGAAAAGACACAATAACAAAGCTAAGAAAATCATAATTGATGCTGTTAAAGATCACATTCTTCCCACCATCTCAAAACTTACTACAACTTATGATATGTTCAAGACCATTTCAAACTCATATGAAATAAATAATGCAAGCATGTTGCTCACCTTAAAGAAGCAATTAATGCATATCTACATGAACAAAGGAGAATCAATTACTTCCTATTTCATGAGGATTTCAGAGTTAAAAGACCAATTATCAACTATTCAAAATAATGTAGATGACTTGGAGCTATCTCTAATAGCACTTAAGGGATTACCATCCAGTTGGGAGTCTTTTATTCAAGGCATTAGTGCTCGTCCGACACTACCAAAATTTGATCAACTCAAGAATGATTGCACTCAAGAAGAATCTCAGCTAATCACAAGAGGATTGGGTCCAAACAAAGAGGGAGAAATTCAAGCACTACATGCTAACACAAGCAACACAGAAAAGAAAAGGAAGTTCAAACGGAAGAGAGGAAATAACCACAAAAGAAAAGATTTCTCCAAGATTCAATGCTACAAGTGTGATAAATTTGGACACACTCACAGATTCTGTCCAGAAAGAAAGAAAACTCAAGCAACCATAGCTAAAGTCAAGGAAGTAGAGAATCCTCTATTTTTCCTAGCCTTATCAAGTGAACTAAACTCAAACAAGCATATGTGGATCATCGACAGTGGAGCCTCTCGAAACATAACCGGATTTTGAGATCAATTCAAAACCTTTGAAGGCCACTCAACTGAAGAAGTTACAATAGGAGACAATTCTACCTATCCCATGAAAGAAATTGGGACCTACTCAATTAAATTATGAACATGAGTTACCCTTCAATTGAAAGATGTTCTTTTTGTACCAGGTATCAAAAGGAATTTGGTCTCCATTTCAGGACTAGCTGATCAAGGATATCGTGTTACCTTCCATGAAGATAAAGTCCTACTCTGTCCTAAAAATTCTAATATAAAGAATGCTACTCCTATAGGATCTAGAGATGGTAGTTTATACAAATTATGTAATATTAAAAAACAAGCACTAAATCTGGAAGTATCAAACTATAATGAAATTTGAAATAGAAGATTAGGACATCTTTGATTTAGTGCCCTACCTTCTATAGGAAAGATTACCACAAGATTACCCAATCTAAAATCTGATCATGTTGGAACTTGTAAAGGATGTGCTCTAGGGAAGAACTCAAAAGGGTCCTTTCCCTCAAGTGAGGAGAAATCAAAAGTTGTACTAGAACTTGTCCACACTAATTTGTGTGGTCCAATGTCATTACCATCACTAGGGGGTTTCTTGTATTACGTGATATTTGTTGATGACTACTCTAGAAAAACTTGGATCTATTTCATAAAACTCAAGGAATCAAATGAAGTATTATCAAAATTCAAAGAATTTAAAGCCTTAGTGGAAAATCAAACTGGGAAGAAAATAAAGACTCTAAGATCAGATAATGGGGGTGAATACATCTCTAAATTTTTTAAATAATTCTACATTTTTGTTGGGATTAAGAGGGAGTTAGTGTACCTTATAATCCTCAATAGAATGGAGTCACAAAATGAAAAAACAGAACCATCATCGAAGCTGCTAAAGCAATGATGCATTATCAAAATCTACATATCTCATTTTGGGCTGAAGCCTCAAATACTACTGTATATATTCAAAACAGATGCCCTCATTCAATCCTAGAGAATATTACACCTGAAGAAGCATTTACAGGACATAAACCAGACTTAAGCCATCTAAGAATTTTTGGTTGTCACGTGTATATGATAATTCTGATACTAAATGTAAGTTCAGATCCAATAGCCAACAAGATGAGAGGGGGGGGGGGGGTGAATCATACAAACTTAATCTTCCATAAAAACATCAGATTCAACCTTGGTAACATATACTTTAGTAATATAACCAAAACTGTTAAACATGCAAACTCAAAATCATATAAACATCATAAACCTCATAACACCAGATTTAATATGGAAACCCAAATAGGGAAAAACCACTGTGGGATTTTGGACCCACTAAGAAATATACTCTTCTAGAGTATGTTCTGAGTTACATTTTGTTTGTGTCCTGGTAGCAGCTAACTTTCCATTCTTGTCATGAACTTTCACAATTCCTTTTTGAAATTCTATTCGGTAACCTGTGTTGTTTAGCTGTGCTACACTCAACAAATTGTATTTCAAACCTTCAACCCAATAAACATCATTGCATCTTGCATTGTCAAGAAGTGTTATATATCCTTTACCTTTCACCGGATATGGTGCATCATTACCAAATCTAACATAGCCTCCATCATAATCTTCTAATATAACAAACTTGTGTTTATCTCTTGTCATATGATGTGAGCATCCACTATCTATGATCCAAGAATCATTAGTGTTTATGTGAGATATTAGGGCTTTTTCTTCATACCTTTCTTCATCTGATCCATCTTTGATAGCCACATAAACTACTTCCTCTATATCAGTTTCATCTGATTTATCATCATTGGATTCCTCATTAGCTATTAAGCATGTCTTTCTATCTCTTCTTCTGAAGTCTCGATGTCCTTTGTAATATTATCTTTTTGTCTATCATCTCGGTAATCTCTCTTTTCAGTAGAATCTTTGTCAAGACAGTTAGAAGCCATATGTCCTATTTTATCACAATTGAAAAATTTCAAAGGTAATTTTCCTTTGTACTTACCTTTGCCTCTCGGTAACCTTTTGGCTAATAGTACTTCAAACTCTTCTTGCTTTTTGATTTCCTCATACAGTTTGTGTACTTCTTCCATGTTCTTACGAAATCTTTCACTTGCTCCACTGTGATCTCCTTCAGAGTACTTATACTTTCTTTTATTGAAATCATTAGATTCATGAAGATGAAAAGAACTAAATGCAGATTCAACTTTATTTAACAAACATCCTTTGTTATCAAAGTTACTTAACTCAAATGCATGTAGCTTGCCAATAGTAGCATCTAAAGAAACTAGCATATTAGGTACATACCTCAATTCATTGATTGCAGAGACTTGGATTGCATAAGACGGTAGAAGGGTTCTTAATAACCTACTTGTTATATCCTTTTCTTCAATAGTTCCACCTACTCCTTTGATTTGATTGACAATCTCCTTTAGTCTTGTACTGTACTGAGTTATGTTCTCACCTTCATTCATCCTCATAGATTCAAGTTATCCTCTTAGACTATCTACTTTTGCTCTTTGAACATGTTCATCTCCTCCATATACTGATATGAGCTTATCCCACATTGCCTTTGCATCATTGCAGCCTTCTAGATCATTAAATTCTAAATTGGTCAATGTAGATGTTATTTCAATCATTGCTTGGATATGTTCTTGCTTTGCCTTTATCTCTTCCATAGTCAATGGATAGGTGCTCGGTGTAACAAAATCATTCTCTAGATAGTATACAACATATTCTCGAACTCTTGATAGATGCAACTTCATCCTTTTCTGCCATGTAGAGAAAATTGACTTGTTCAGCTTTGGTGCATCCCTCTTAAACATCTTTGGATCTTTAACTCAAGTTCCTTTAAACTTTTCTTCTAGAGTCCAAAACTCTGATACCAATTGATAGTTCTGATACTAAATGTAAGTTCAGATCCAATAGCCAACAAGATGAGTGTAGGTGCCAGAGACAACTGAGAGGGGGGGGGGGGGTGAATTAGTTGTCAAATAAATTCAAAACAAAATCTTATTAACCAACTTAATGCTTAATATCGGTAAATCAGTTAAGTATGCCGGTAAATAGTGTTAACAAAAAATTGCTGTATCGGTAATTAATGCATGAAACATAAGCACAAAGTCATCCACAACACATGACACCAATATTTGTACGTGGAAACCCTATAAGGGGAAAAACCACGATAGGAAACCTTACCCACAATCAGATGATACTACTGCAGATAGTAAGCGTACAAAGAGGGGTCTGCACATGCAGAAAGGCCAACAACCTAGAGCTCACTGCTCAATCACAAATGGGAGTCACACTGACTACAGTTGGATGGTTAAATCCAATGAGAATGTACTACACAAAATAGCATCTTCATATGCTGGATTCAGTACCAGTGTAATGCTGATATGCTTCTACAAAAACCTAACTTCACCTTCAAATGATGTCTTCATGTATATCCCTGCTTGATCTCGCATATACCCTTCGTTAAATCTTTTTTCGCATTCCACATTTGATCTTACAAATAAGATCTTACATTTATACCATACCCTAAGACCAATTTTAGTAGGTCGGCTCTACAAGATATTATAATAAAAGTATTTTACAAACAATACAATATCCGGTGCAATAACCAATTGAACATGTTGGCTAAATGCATTTACAACAATAATAAATCATCTCCATAGCGTGCCATGCTGATCTGGAAAAGATAAACCTGCCGGTGTAACCCTAGATAACCTGGACCTATTTGTCGGTAAAAGCAAATATGCAAATGAGAATATACCAATGATTATTACTTCAAAGTAAAGTGTCCACATGATGTCTTCGACATTACCAAGTGTCTTCCATGTCAATGCAGGTACCAATGAACATTATATCCTGCCGGTTAACCATATACCGGTAACTGTTGCACAGTTTACTGTTTGCCGGTGAATGTTGCTGGATCTCCAAGGTAGATGAATTAAGTAGGTGTTGACATCAATGACAAAACCATACCAAAATACCAACAATCTCCCCCTTTGAAATTGATGGCAACACAAGATGGAAAAACTATCAAAGTGCCAAAACAGAAATGCCAAGTACAAAAATCAACAATCTCCATTTCTCCCCCTGAGAGTAAAATGTGTTTATTCAAAGATTTATTTTCAATACCAATCTCTCCTCAAAAAGATAATGCATTTTTCCATATATCTCTCCCCAATGTTTTTCCATATATCTCTCCCCCTTTGACATCAAATGCCAAAGTCACAAAAAGTTAAGTTTATACAAAATACCAACCAATTCAATATACCAACTACTCCCCCTGAGAAGTAGCTTGCTCATCAAATACCGGAATAAAAGATTTGTCCATTTAATTCTGCCAGTTGATGACAATCATCAACTGTCTAAGTCTCTACCGGTGGAGGTAAGACTCCGAGCTGATCTCTGAGATACTCAAAAGTTTCCTTAGGCAAAGGTTTTGTGAAAATATTTGCAAGCTGTTCTTTAGTATTCACATAAACCGATTTTATCTCCTTTTCTTCAACTTTTTCCCTTAGAAAATTCAGTTTGATAGAAACATGTTTTGTTTTAGAATGTAATAAAGGATTCTTAGATATATCAATTGCCGCAGTGTTATCACAATATATAGTAATAGGTTCCTTGCATTTTACCTTTATGTCTTTCAACATTTGCTTAAGCCAAAGTACCTGTGTACAGTTTGTTGCTGCTGTAACATATTCTGATTTTGCTGTTGATAAAGATGTACAACTCTGTTTCTTACTTAACCAAGAAACTAATCTCTTTCCAAGAAAGAATACTCCTCCAGTGGTGCTTTTTCTATCATCCACATCTCCTGCCCAATTTGAATCTATGTATGCGTATAGATCAAAATTTTCATCTTTAGGATACCATAATCCAAGATTTGCTATGCCTTGTAAGTATCGAAAAATCCTTTTTATTGCTGATTCATGATTTTCCCTAGGATTACTCTGAAATCTAGAAACTATACATACTGCATTCATAATATCAGGTCTGGTTTGTGTCAAATACAGTAAAACTTCTATCATAGATTTGTATCTAGTTGGATTAACAGGTGTAGATTCATCCCTTTGAGATAATTTGTCATTTGTAGTCATAGGTGTGCTTACCGGTTTAGAGTTTTCCATCCCAAATTTCTTAAGTAGTTCTTTCAAGTACTTAGATTGACTAAAAAATATGCCTTTATCAGTCTGTAAAATCTGTAATCCTAATTTTGTATTTATTTCTCCAATCATAGACATTTCAAATTCATGCTGCATTTCAAGAGAAAATTCTTTGCATAATCCATCTTCTCTTCCAAAGATTATATCATCAACAAATACTTCCATTATTAAGATGTCATCATTAGTTACTTTGTAATATAAATTGCCATCTGCATTTCCTTTAGTAAAACCAATCTTTAAAAGATACTTATCCAATCTTGCATACCAAGCTCCTGGAGCTTGTTTTAATCCATACAGAGCTTTTCTTAATCTGCAAACCATATCATTGTCATCTGTCAAGGAAAATCATTAGGTTGTTCAATATAGACTTCCTCTTCAAGATCTCCATTCAAAAATGCAGATTTAATATCCATTTGATAAACTTTGTAATCCTTGTGAGCTGCAAAGGCCAAGAATAATCTAACTGCCTCAATTCTGGCTACTGGTGCAAAGGTTTCATTGTAATCAACTCCTTCTTTTTGAGAATATCCCTTACACACTAGTCTTGCTTTATTTCTGACAACCTTACCATCTTCATTGAGTTTGTTTCTAAATACCCATTTGGTTCCAATTACATTTTTATTTTTAGGCTAAGGAACTAATGTCCAAGTATTATTTTTCTCAATTTGTCCTAATTCTTCTTCCATAGCTTTAATCCAAAATTTATCTTCACATGCCTCATTGACAGATAATGGTTCAATTTGAGAAATAAGACATACCTCTTCATTAGCCAATCTTCCTCTTGTCATGACTCCTTTAAATTTGCTTCCAATTATCTGATCTTCAGAATGATTCAGTCTTACATACCAGGGTGTCTTAGTCTATTGTTGTTCTTCAATTACTGTGGAATCCTTTGATGATACCGGAGTAACTGGGTCATCATTCTGTACCGGTGGATTTATTGTTGGTTCATTTGTCATAATTCCTGTTACCGGTTCAGAGTCTATATACCTTGAAGTTCCTTTGAATTGTTCATCAATCTTTACATTTTTACTTTCAACAATTTTCTGTAATCTTTTATTAAAACATCTATATGCTTTACTCTTAGATGAATAACCAAGAAATATTCCTTCATCACTTATACGATCAAACTTGCCAATATACTCATCTCTTCTAATATAACATTTACTTCCAAAATTTTTGAAATACTTAAGAGTAGGAGTATTACCAAACCATAGTTCATGAGGGGTCTTACCGGTTTCACCTTTGATGTGAACTTTGTTGAATGTATAGACAGTAGTGCTTACTGCCTCTCTCCAGTACACATGTGGTAGATTTGCTTCTGATAACATACTTCTTGCTGCATCCAAAATAGTTTTGTTTTTCCTTTCAACAACTCCATTCTGTTGTGGTGTCCAAGGTGCTGATAACTGTCTTTTGATTCCATTTACTTCACAAAATGTATTAAAATCTCTAGATGTGAATTCTCCTCCTTGATTTGATCTTAAACAGTTAATTTTCTTATCGGTTTCATTTTCAACCATTGCTTTGAATAGCTTGAACTTCCCAAGAGATTTTGATTTTTCTCTGAGAAAAGTAACCCAACACATTCTAGAATAATCATCAATAATTAGCATGAAATATCTATCACCTTGTAAGCTTTTAGTTCTAGCTGAACCACATAAATCAGTGTGAATTAAATCAAGAGCATTATTGGATTTTTCTGGAATGCTTTTGAAACTAGCTCTAACCTGTTTTCCAAATTGACATTCCTTGCAAATTGTATTAAGAGGTTTCACAATTTTAGGTAGATCTCTAACTGCCTTAGAAGTACTGATTTTTACCATGCAATCAAAATTTACATGACATAGTCTTTTATGCCATAGCCAACTTTCATCTATATGTGCAATTAAGCATGCCTTTTCACTGTTATTCAAATGAAAGATATTACCTCTAGTCTGATTACCGGTTGCAATTTCGAAACCAGTTCTATTCATGATTTTGCATTTTCCATTTTTAAATTGTAACTAAAAACCTTTCTCAACTAATTGACCAACACTTAAAAGATTATGTTTTAATCCTTCAACATAGTAGACATTGTCAGTGTTATGTTTACCATCAAGAGATATTGAACCTTTACTTTTGATTGAACAGGCTTTGTCATCTCCGAATCTTACTAAACCTCCATTGTATTCTTGAAAGTTCAAGAATTTACCTTTGTCTCCAGTCATGTGATGTGAGCATCCCGAGTCAATGATCCATTCATCCTTTGATTCAACTTTAACTGCTAGGGCTTGTTCTACTGGTTGAGCAATAGGTACCAGTTGATCTTCTGTTATAGCAACAAAGACCCATCCATTGTCTGTTGGATCCTCATCAGAATCATCAGTCACACCTTCATCAGCAATGTAACAAGATTTATCTTTGTTTTTCTTAAATCTGTATCTCTGATATTCAGGAGTAGGTTTGTATGTCCTTCTAGCTTCTTCTCTTAGTCTAGCATGTCTATCAGGGCATCTTGAAGCCATATGACCAATCTTATTGTAGTTGAAACATTTAAAGGGTGCTTTACCTTCATACTTAATTCCAATTGGACCTTTTGGCATTTTTCTTGCAAATAGTGCTTCAAGTTCTTCAAGCTCTTCATTCTCCTTCCTGGTTTCTTCAAGTTCTCTTGCATAAAAGGCTCTCTAGTCCGATTTTTCAAAAGATGGAGTAGTTGATGTTGATGCTTTGAAGGCCAAATCAGTTTTTATAGTAGCAACAGGACCAAATTCCTCAATTTCAAAAGCTGAAAGTTTTCCAATCAATGTATCCCTAGTTACTGATGTATTAGGCATTGTTCTCAACTCATTAATAGCAGTAACCTTCATTTTATATGCCAGTGGAAAACCTCTTGATATTTTTGAAACAATCTCATCTTCACTCAAGGTTACTCCACAACATTTGATACCCAAAACAATTTTTATTTACTCTTTCCATAAAAGCAGAAATCCTTTCATCTTCTTCCATTTTCAGATGTTCATACCTGACTCGGAAGCTTTCAAGTTTTGCAATTTTGACTGTGGAATCCCCTTCATTCAGTGTTTCCAAATGATCCCAAATAGATTTTGTAGTGGATCTATTTGATAATCCCATGATTTATTGATTTGATAATGTGCTCAAAAGTGCTTCTCTTGCTTTGCAATCATTTTCTTCATCTTTAGCTAAAGTAATGGGAGCAATCTGACCAGCTACAGTAGCAGTATAACCATTCTTAGTAAATTCCCAGATGTCTTTACCAATGCAATTAAGATGTGTCTCCATTCTGATTTTCCATATCCCATAGTTGGTTCCATCAAGTTTAGGACTATCCTTTCTGAAATAATTAGTAGACATTGGATCTCCTTAAGTTGTTAAACTTCTGCAAAAAGAGGACTAGGCTCTGATACCAATTGTAGCTCTTGGAGACAACTGAGAGGGGAGGGGGTGTGAATCAGTTGTCAAATAAATTCAAACCAAAATCTTATTAACCAACTTAATGCTTAATACCGGTAAATCAGTTAAGTATGTCGGTAAATAGTGTTAACAAAAAATTGCTCTATCGGTAAGAATTAATGCATGAAACATAAGCACAAAGTCATCCAAAACACATGACACCAATATTTGTACGTGGAAACCCTGTAAGGGGAAAAACCACGGTGGGAAACCTTACCCACAATCAGATGATACTACTGCAGATAGTAAGTGTACAAAGAGGGGTCTACACATGCAGAAAGGCCAACAGCCTAGAGCTCACTGCTCAATCACAAATGGGAGTCACACTGACTATAGTTGGATGGTTAAATCCAATGAGAATGTACTACACAAAATAGCATCTTCATATGATGGATTCAGTACCGGTGTAATGCTGATATGCTTCTACAAAAACCTAACTTCACCTTCAAATGATGTCTTCGTGTATATCCCTGCTTGATCTCGCATATACCCTTCCTTAAATCTTTTTTGCATTCCACATTTGATCTTACAAATAAGATCTTACATGTATACCATACCCTAAGACCAATTTTAGTAGGTTGGCTCTACAAGCTATTACAATAAAAACATTTTACAAACAATACAATATCCGATGCAATAACCAATTGAACATGTCAGTTAAATGCATTTACAACAATAATAAATCATCTCCATAGCGTGCCATGCTGATCTGGAAAAGATAAACCTATCGGTGTAACCCTAGATAACCTAGACCTATTTGTCGGTAAAAGCAAATATACAAATGAGAATATACCAATGATTATTACTTCAAAGTAAAGTGTCCACATGATGTCTTCGACATTACCAAGTGTCTTCCATGTCAATGCAAGTACCGATGAACATTATATCCTGCCGGTTAACCATATACCGGTAACTGTTGCACAGTTTACTGCTTGCCGGTGAATGTTGCTAGATCTCCAAGGTAGGTGAATTAAGCAGGTGTTGACAACAATGACAAAACCATATGAAAATACCAACAATGAGAGGGGGGGCTTGAATCATACAAACTTAATCTTCCATAAAAACATTAGATTCAACCTTGGTAACATATACTTTAGTAATATAACCAAAACTGTTAAACATGCAAACTCAAAAGCATATAAACATCATAAACCTCATAACACCAAATTTAACGTGGAAACCCAAATAGGGAAAAACCACTGTGGGATTTTGGACCCACTAAGAAATATACTCTTCTAGAGTATGCTTGGTTAAAAGCAAATCCTGTTAAAGATTACAAACACATTGCTAGATGTGACCTGGTTAAGGGATTTCCCTCAGATCTATTAGGATCTTCACCTTGTTAGAAGTAACCTTGTTAAAGGATTTCAAACACTCAATCAGAATGTCACCTTGCTAGAGGGTTTTACAAATAAGACTGTTAAGTCCACTCAGTTAAGAGATTTTCTGTCACTTTCACAAAATAACAGTAATAAAAAATCTATCTGAAACTTCACATCTAAAATGCTAAAGAAAATTCTTATTTGTTTAATACAATCTAGACATAGAACTAATCTTGTCTATCTACTGGGCTTCTATACTCTGTTATTCAAATAGGTCTTCAAGCTTTTGTGCTCGGTAATCACTATGTAGCATCCCTATGCATACACTTGCCCACATACATTGTTTATCAATAGTTCCCTATTTATAAACAATTAGCTAACTGCTTAATCTCCTTGATCACATTTCCCATGATCAATCATAGCCATCAGATCTTCAATCTTGTCCAGGTTCAATGCATCTTTCAATCTAAAAATGTTTTACCCTGCCTAGGAACTTGCATATATTTCTTGGAACTTGTGCTAGGTTATTGCGGTTCAATCTGTGTTGTAGATCTTCATGCCAACTTTTCTTTGCCATAGATTCATTGACAAACTTTATTTATGGCATACCAATCATTTAATCAGTTCCAGCTCATCAGCTTCCTTCATTAAATAACACATGTAACCATTTAATGCATTCTGTTATAGCTCGGTTACAACTCGGTTACAACTCGGTAAATACTAAAATTCACTTGGTAGACATTCCGCCTTCATTAACAGATAGCGATAACCTTAGGGTTTACCGACTAGGTTCTTTGCTTGGTAACAAAGTATAGTATTAACCTTACAATTTACAACATATGTATGATATTAAAACAATCTAAACATCATGATCTCATCATTGTTTGACTCGGTAATAGTTGCCCATTGAATACCTTATTCATCCTCTTATTCATCATAATATTTCCTGTGTCTTTTACCAACATCTTTATATTCTTCAAATCATACTTCTCAAGATATGGCAACATCATACTAAATTAGAAAATCAATTTCTTGACATCAATGACAAAATAATAATATCAAGACAGTAAACATCCTTAATCAGTTATATCCATAATCATCAACAACCTTCTCAATATCGTTATTGAAATGTCAACAATCCTTCATTGTCTGTTATAATGCTATATTGCCAACAGTATATTCACATTCCTAAAGAGAAGAGAACCAAACTAGAACCCTCCAGGAAGAAAGGTATATTTGTTGGCTATAGTGAAACCACTAAATGATACAGAGTTTACATTCCAGGATGAAGATCTATTGAAATCAGTAGAGATGTCAAATTTGAAGAAGATGTTGCTTATAAACTATCTCTAAGTGTAGAAGATGATCTAATCATAGAATTAGATGAAAAATCTACAATTGAAAATCAGAGGGAGAATAGCATAGAAAATCATGAATTTCAATCACCTAATTTCGAGAATGCTGGAAATCCTAACAACAAGAAAAGACCACTATGGGAAAGGAAGATGATTGAAGAAAATAATGTGGAACCCGATGAAATCTTCAAAGAGAATAAGAAAACAAGAAGTCAATCATGCTATGTTGCACTCATGACTGAACTCACAAAATCTGAACCATCAAATGTTGAAGAAGCCTTAACCTTTCAATCTTGGAAAGATGCAATGATTGAAGAATACCAATCTATCTTAAAAAATGATGTCTGGGACATTGTACCTAGACCAAGAGACAAATTAGTTGTCTCATCAAGGTGGTTATTGAAAATCAAATATACACCAGATGGTAGTATTGAAAAATGCAAAGCTAGATTCATTGCGAGGGGGTTCTCTCAAAAGGCAGGAATTGATTACGAAGAGACTTTTGCTCCAGTTGGCCAATATACTTCTGTAAGAACCATCATTGGCATTGCAGCTTCCAAAGGGTGGAAGATACATAGAATGGATGTGAAGACCGCTTTTTTGAATGGAGTTCTTGAGGAAGAAGTTCATATAGAACAACCTGAAGGCTTCACTACACATGATAAAAATCTCTATGTGTGTTGACTAAAAAAGGCTCTCTACAACCTTAAGCAAGCTCCCAAGGCATGGTACAGAAGAAAAGATAGTTATTTATCCAAACTAGGATATTAAAAAAATGAAGCAGACTCCAATATATACTTCAGAATATTGGATGGTGACATGTTAATACTTGTTCTTTATGTTGATGACTTATTAATAATAGGAGAAGATCACCTCATTGCAAATGCAAACAAGATCTTGTGGCTGAATTCGATATAAAGAATCTAGGTCTACTACACTATTTTTTGGGCCTAGAAGTATGGCAAAAAAAGAACTACATTTTCCTAAATCAAGGAAAATACACCACTTATATCCTGACCAGATTTGGTATGATAGATTGTAAGCCTCTATCTATCCCAATGGAAACAAATCTTCATAAGTTCAAAAGTGAAGCACTAGACTCAGAACCTATAGATCCTACATACTATAGGCAGATTATTGGATCTCTCATGTATCTGGTAAAGACTCGCCCTGATATTTGTTATGCTACCAATGTGTTGAGTCAATTCATGTGTGAACCTAAGAAATTCACCTAATGACTGCTAAACATATTCTGAGATACTTGCGTGGCACTATTGGACTTGGCCCAAAGTATAAAAATGTTGAGCTACAACTCCAAGGGTATTTTGATTCCGACTGGGCAGGAAGCTCCATTGATCATAAAAGTACAACAGGGTGTTGCTTTAGTCTTGGATCATCTATGATATCCTGGTTTAGCAAAAGATAGTCATCTGTTGCTCAAAGTTACACTGAAGCTGAATATATAACTGCTTCCATGGGAGCACGTGAGGCAACATGGTTAAGGAAATTACTAGTTGGACTATTTGGGAAGCCCATAAAACCCATTGCGATTCACTATGATAATCAAAGCTGCATCAAACTTTTTGTAAATCCAACTTTTCACAATCGATCCAAGCATATAGAAATCCCATATCACTACATAAGAGATATGGTAGATAGAGATGTCTTCAAATTGACCTACATTAGAACTGAAGAGAAAAAACCCAACATATTCACCAAACCTCTCGCAAAGTTGAAAGGAGAGTACTTTAGAGGTAAACTTGGTATGACTAAATTATAATGAAAATTTCTAAACATTAATTTTAAATCATATGTAATTGATATATTTGTTTATGGTGAAAATGGATAAACAATATTGAAAGGCTAAATAGATTCAACCACAAAACCCTAGCCTAACAACAACAAAGATCCACCATAACATATGAAGATTACCTAAGACAATGCAAATCAAATGAAATCACAAAGATTATACCATCACATGTCCAATAGGGTTTGGATCTCCATTCTTCCTATCTCCATTGATCTTGCTTGATATATTTGCTCTCAGAATTTATGTGCACAAGAGCTCAACAAAGAACGGAATGTGGTTGCAAGTAGGATCTCATATGCCAAGTAGTAGTTAGCTTGATTCATTAGCTAGGTAGTTAGGGTTTGATAATGAAGGAAGCATCTCCTTATATAGAAGACACAATATGAAATGGAGGGATAAGATTGAGAGGTGTAAAAGGAGGTTGGCTATGATTAGAGGGTAGGTAAAGAAAATAATAAAATAATGAAAGGGTAGGTAGTGTAGGAATTAAGAGATGAATGACATGTGTCATAGGTAGAAAAGGTTAATGAATTAATTAAATAAATAAAGATTCATTTAATTAATAGAAGAATAGGGATCAATTAAATAAATAAAATATTTATTTAATTTAGGAAAAAGGAAAATTTAAATAAATACAAGTATTTATTTAAATGAGAAATAAGGCTAGCAGAGGATAAATGAATTAATTAAATAAATAAAGATTTATTTAATTAATATAAGAATTAGGCTAAAGTAATTAAATAAATAAAATATTTATTTAATTAGACTGGACAATTTTAGGTGTCTACAATATTCATGAATATCTTGAACGCAATATTGCATGTATCTATTATGGAAGGTGACGATCTTCCATGTGATGTAATGATCACTATTGTAAGGTGATGACCTTCACAATAGCCTGATTGGTGATCAAGATTGACTACATTAAATTGCTGTCCTGGAATGTGCCAAAAATCTTGATACTAAATTTGTTGTGATTGAATTGTTATCATATGTGATAAATTATGATAACAATCATGTCATGATTGACTACATGAAATTGCTATCCCGGAATGTGCCGGATATCAAGATACTAAAATTATTTCACCTATGATTATGATAAATGTTACAATTGTCAATATAATCAAGGTTGTAATCTGATAAGACTTCAAGTAGTTGTTGTCCTAGTGTGCTGGATATCAGATATCCCATATCTCCTTAAGATATGAAGCATTTCACTAGTAAGTGTTACTGAGTGAATGATCATGTCAAACGAATATGTATATCTAGAATTTGTTGCTTCTTAAACTTAATCATAAATTCAATCCTCTTTTGCTAAGATGGAGTGTTAAGAAATAGCTTCATTCAGATTGAAGCGATTACCATATACATATATAATTGACATGATTCGAAGAATAATAAAATGGGATAATCCTGATACTTATCAGGTGGTTAGCAAGTCAAAGCATCATCATTGTTAACAAATGGTGATCATTGGAATGAAGGGCTACGTCCTTGTAGGGATATGACTCTACATGGCATAAGCCATGTAGAGGTCATGCCCCTACATGGACTTGACCCTACGTTGGTCTACATATATGTCCATCGACACTTGCTGGGAAAGAACCAATTACCGTGGCAGTTCAAAGACCATCAACACTGTCAATATAACATTGAATGTTGATTATTATATATGCTCATCAGAATTAACACATACTCACTGCCAATAATTATATTAAAATTTGTCTTCACTGCGTATTACGAGACTATTGTATTCTCTATCTATGATTTATATTCCTTAACATGAAACACAACATAAAAAAATCAACATGATGGAGGCAATGCATGATTTGAATTATATTATATCATGAATTCAATTACAACTGGCTGACAAAATGCGGGCTTACAAGGGTCGACATGTAGACTTGAATACAACATGCTCAAAATACAGGATCCAGGGTCAAGAAATAATGTGAGCCAACTCAAGACCTCCTAATCTTCTGATTATTCTTATCTATATAAATATCTATCTTCCATATGCTTAGTTACATTGGTGTATATGATATTCATAGCTCTAGGATGATCCACATCGACCAAGACAAAAATAATTGCCGATGAAGAAGGTATAACATGAAAAATAGCTAGGTCAACCTCTGCCAAGAGAATTCCTTTGGAAGCAACATATAATAATGTCCAGACCCATGAGAAGGTCGACCACAAGCCAAGGAATGTTGAAAGAAATGAAATTAGGCTCCACAAGCTATGGGAAAGATCCACAAGATTCTCCATTAGAAAATAGGTCCAAGCGGTTCCAGAGCTCTGAGCTAGAAAAGTATCCTAGATTCTAGAAGTGATAACTTGCTAGAAAAAGATCCAAACGTCCCGCATACTAAAGATAAGGAAGATGAACATGTCCACAAGAAAAATCAAGTTCCACAAGGTTTGATGTGAAAATGCAAAGAAACACGAAAAGAAATACTAAAACTGCAAAACAGAAAGCAAAACAGAAAGAAAATATTTTTGGTTGATGCAAGATTGACAAGATCCAGGGATGCTATTGCATCAGAGATCCGAGGTTGATGAAAAAGTGAGTCCCTCACTTTGCATGGGTCAGAAGAAAACTAATATGGTCTTCCTCTTCCTAAGAAATCCATGATGATTCTTCTATTGGTCTTCCCTTCCACTTCACAGGATACTCTCTGCATTGTTTACCTCGGGTGTTGTGCCTAATTCTACTATCCAAAATATCTTCAATCTAATCAGGTACCCTTTGGGGCATCTGCTTCTCCAAATATGCTGCACTATCTCATGATACCGATGTAGGTTTGTAATGTTTAAAATAGGTGAAATACCTAGAGTATCAGGTAAATCCACTTCATAAGCATTTCTGGAACTAAATTTCTTCAAAATATTATAAGGTCAAAAATTCTTCATCTTCAACTTATTGTAGGCTCCAACTAGAAATATTTCTTTTCTGAATACACCATCACTTCATCTCCAATTTCAAATTCCTTGTGTCTCCTCTTTTCATCAAATTTCTCCTTATAATTGTAGCATAGGAATTCGGAAATCATCACAAGCAAGATACACATACTAATCATTAGCTCAATCACGAAAGCACAATTGCAATGATCTATCCTAATTACATCCAATAAAGACATGAAAATGAACATTAAAAATATAAAGATTATGCAAACCAAACACAGATATGAATGCTTCCTTCATGCGGCTCCATTGTTCTTCTTTCCTCTCCAAATAGCCTTTGTTTGTGGATCTCACCTTCAAGTGCATACACATGAGATGAAAGCAAATAGACAAGATTATGGCGCAAGAGTACTCGAAATGTGATTGTTTTGACAAAGCGATTATTTTGACAAAGTAATTACCAATTAGCTTTGATTGATGAAGATCATCCAATTTATAGAAAAATTGGAGAAAAAGATCAAATTAGCATGAAATGGATATTAGAAGCAATTGATTTCAAAATGGGAAAAATGAGTGGAAAGAAGAAGGTTATGACACCTTCTATGTCATGAATTATGACATATTGCCAATGCAATGGTTAGAGAACTAGAATCTTATGACATCTTGCTATGTCAAGAGTATGACGCATGAGAAATTCATGCTTCCACCGAAGCACAAAAATAGGGAGAACTAGAGACAAGTTAATTAGGTGGAAATTAAAATTAGGAAATTAGAAAAAAAGGTGGAAATTAAGAATTAGAAATGATGAAAATTAGGAAATTAGAAAATAGGAAAATTAGAAATGATGGAAAATTAGAAAATTAGGTAAATTAATTAATAATTTGTCATTTATTAATTAATTCACAAAAAGAGGAATAAGTTAGCCAATTAAATAAACATTTAATTGTGACAAGAAGACTTAGGATAAATAAATAAATTATTTAACCTAGAGGGAAAATGCCAAACAAGATTAAATGAATAAATCATAAAACTTTGGAAGATGAATTAGAAATGCAAAGACGACAATTAGGTCTTGACAAAGGATAATTGATATCGATTCGATCATGATTTTGGATTGATAAATGATTTGATTGATAAATGCACCGAGGAACAATGACAAATTGATCCAAATTGACATGATTGAAGAGGACAAGGATCGATGACAAATCGATCATAAAACGACGAGATTGACAAGGACAAAGATCGACCAAAATCATGACTGAAGATTGTTGCCGACAAGACCAAATTCGAAAGCGAGACAGATGAAGAATGTAGAATAAGGACTCGATGCTCGCAAATGATAAAAATCAAGTGCGTGACATAGGAGAAATGTTAATGCGACGCAAAAACCTAAAATGAGGCAATGCGTAAATGTTAAAGTATGATCCCTCAAGCGTTGACCATTTTTAGGTGTCTACAATAATTATTGTTCATATCCTCCAAATGTTGTTTGACCTGAGTATGTACTATCATCATATGTTCTACAAACACTTCTGCATTTGCACTCCTCTTATTTTTATTCTTGATGTCTCTCAACTCTGATATGGCTCTAGGGTGTATTCTGGTAACAATCTTAAAGGTTGTTCTTCCAGTACTCTTGTTCACTGAATTGTTGTAGGCAAATTCTTCTTGTGCAAGGATCAAGTCCCAACTTCCAATTTTCTCTTCAACTAAACATCTCATTAAATTTCCCAAACTCCTATTTACTACTTCTGTCCGTCCATCAGTGTGTGGGTGAAAAGTAGAAATCTATTTCAAATCTATCTTCATCTTCTTCCAAAGTGTCCTCCAAAAATATCCAACAAACTTAGTGTCTCTGTTAGAAACTATGCTCTTAGGTAATCCATGTAGTCTCACCACCTCTTTGAAGAATAGGTCAGCTATATGCACTGCATCTATTGTCTTCTTATAGGGTATGAAATGTGCCATCTTTGAGAATCTATCAACCACCACAATTATAGAATCAATTCCTCTTGGTGTCTTAGGAAATCCAAGTATAAAATCCATACTTATGTCCTCCCAAGGTCTCTCCAAAATTTTGAAAGGCTTATACATTGCCATATTCTGACTGTTACCTTTTGCAAGTTGAAAATTCTATAGCTCTGCACAAATTTCCTAACATCCTTATGAATCTGAGGCCAAAACTAATTTTCACTAACCAAGTCTACTATCTTATCAACACCAAAGTGTTCTTCTAATCCTCCACTATGCTTCTCCTTTATCAGATTCTCCCTCATAGAGCTCCTAGGTATACATAACTGAGTTCCTCTAAACAACATCTCATCTTGAATGAAATAATCTAGCTACTTGCTCTTGTCCACCATAACCAGTTCTCTACAAGCTTTCCAAGGTGTTGAAAAATCTAGGTCATCCCGATACAAATTGTTTAATTCCTCAAAACCCAATACTTCCACTCTCATCTTTGTCAACAAGTTCCTCCTTTTACTCAAGACATCGACAACTTTATTTGACTTACCACTTCTATGCTTCAAAATAAAGTCTGCAATGAATCCACCCATCTCATATGCCTTTGATTCAACTTACCTTGACTGTTTAAGTACTAGAAAGCTTGATGATCGGTATACAATGCAAACTCCTTAGGCAACAAATATTATCTCCACTTCTTCAAGGGTTGAATTATGGCATAGAACTTTTGATCATACACTAAATTTCTTCTCCTTGCATCATTCAACTTTTAATTGAAATAAGCTATTGGTCTTCCCTCCTGACTCAACACTTCTCCAATTGCATTCCCACCTGCATCACAATCCACTTGAAATACTTTGCTAAAATCTGGTAAAGCCAACACAGGTTGCTCTGTCACCTTCTACTTCAACAACTGAAAAATCCTATTTGTTCTAGATGTCCACTTAAAATCCTTTCTATCTCCCCTCATTACTTCTGTCATAAGACTACAAATTGAAATGAAATTCCTAATGAACTTTCGGTAGAAACTAGCCAATCCATGAAATGATCTTACCTCTCCAATGCTTTTGGGTGTAGCCCATTAAACAATTTCTCTTACCTTTTCAAGATCCATCTTCAATCCATCCATAGATATCATAAATCCCAAATAGACTAACTCCTCCTTCATGAAGCTGCACTTCTTAATGTTTATCAACAACTTCTCTTCTCCCAACCTCTGCAAAACTTGTCTCAAATGAAACATACGTTCTTCCTTTGTCTTACTGAAAATCAATATGTCATCTAAGTACACAAAAAACTTACCCAAGAATTTCTTCAATACCTCATTCATAAACCTCATGAAAGTACTCGGTGCATTGGTCAGTCCAAAAGGCATCACCAACCATTAATACAATTATTTATTTGTCTTGAATGTTGTCTTCTACTCATCTCCTTCTCTGGTTTTGATCTGATGGTATCCATTCTTCAAGTCTATCTTTGTGTAATATTTGGCCACACTTAAACAATCCATTATATCATTTATCCTAGGCAAAGAAAACTGATACTTCATTGTGATCTTGTTTATTACTCTAGAGTTGGTGCACATCTTCCATTCTCCATTCTCCTTAGGTGCTAACACCACTAGAACTACATAAGGGCTCAAACTTTCTTTGATCAAACCTTTCTAAAACTACTCATACACTTGTCTATTCAACTCCTCATTTTTTGCTAGTGTCATCTGGTGTGCTGCTTTATTAGTCAATCTGGCTTCGAAAATCAGGTCCATGCAATGACTGATACTTCTCACAGGTGGTAATCCATTAGGTACATTATCTAAAATGATGTCTCCATATTATGTCAGCAACTCCTTTATCTCCTCCGGTTGTTATTATTCATGCTCCAGATCTTCAATCTTCTTAGGAACTAAAGCAAAACACACATTCTCATGTCTCATCCCATCCAAGAATTTCCTCCCATCCACTAAACAAATCCTAGCACTTGTACAAAATTCACTCTTAAGAGGCTCCTCCAAGGGAAACAAGGTCTACTTCATCCCATGTGCAACAATAGTGTCTATGTTATTGTTAGATAGTTCAAATAACCAGAAGATAATTGAGAGGGGGGGTGAATCAGTTGTCACAGATTACTAGAACATTTAGCAATTAAAACTTTAATATCAGAACCCAAAACCTTAATACCGGAATGCTTAAACCAAACAACAGAATAACAGTTAAATCGATTAAGTATAAACAATAATCAGAGAATAAATACCATCCACATGACACCAAGATTTATACGTGGAAAACCTGGTAAAGGGAAAAACCACAGTGGGAAGCCTACCCACAGTCAGATAATACTTTTGCAATAAGTATGTGAATTATAATTGAGGGGCCTGCACTTGTAGGAAGGTCAACATCCTAGAGTGCACTGCTCATCACAAAAGGAGTCTCACTAACTAAATAGAAATCCAGACTACAATCCGGAAGAAGGAATGAACTGCAAAGATAACATCTTCTATGCCTGAGTACAGTTCTGGTTAAGCTCAATACCATAGGCCTAAATCCTCTTACATAAACCCAATTTGATCTCCAATGATCAACCAAATCCTCTACCTGAATGATATGACATTATTTGCACATTACATATCCATATCGCATTCCTTGATCATATACCTATGATGATCTACAATGAGATCTTACATCATATATATACAAACCCTCGACCATAAACAATCAGGTTGACCACCAGAAAATAAACCAATTACATAATTACAAAACATGTCGGTCTTAGACCAAACAAATAATATCCAACTCATAATACATCCTAGAAACACATCGAGAGGTCCAATCCACATGTTACATTAAGCCGATCCATAACCTAGATCAACCGGGACCCAATATAGGTCCACACACTAAAGAAATGATCCCAATCTACCAAGTCTCGAACATGATCACCATCAACATCCTGAATCCATACTAGAAACTACACCAACACCAGTTATGTAATTCATCAAATATATTCATCAAAATCTCTGCCGGTGAAACCCTCGCCGGAACCACAAGCCAAGCTTCCAGGAAAAAAGGATAGCATCCGATCACCAGATCAAAACCAACTTACTGAATATGAACACGCATAAGCTAATTCCATAATCAAATCATACCAGAGCATACCAGATCATGCCAGATCCAAACCAACTAGAAACCAGTGAACCTACCGGGACCAAAAGGGTGCCGATAAAGCATCCAAAATAGCTAGTGTTAACATCAATGACAAAACATAAATACAACACATAATCAATTCCTCCAAATGGCCAACAATCCCCCCCTTTTTTCATTGATGGCAACACTAGATGTGAAAAACATCTAAGTACCAAAAAATGCCAAACAAGTCTTCCCCAATGGAAGACAACCAACAATCTCCCACATAAAGACATAAAATGAAGTTCTGAAACGAAGACCGAACTCCCCCTTTGAATGATATCTCTGTAAATATTTAAATTACACATATATCTCTCCCCCTAATGTATACAACTCCTTTAAGTTTTTCTTTTTCACATCAATATCTCTCCCCCTTTGACATCAAATGCCATAAATCTGACAAAAATATCAAAGCAAAAACATAAATCACTGAATCACAAAGATAACTACTCCCCTTGAGCAGTAGCATCCCCACATCAATGCTAGAATGAATAATATCTCTGATAATGCATACTAGACTGATGCCAAAAATCATCAATCAGTTCTCTACCGGAGGGGCAGAAACCCCTAACTTGTCTCTAAGGTACTAAAATGGTTCTTTAACAAAAAGTTTAGTGAAAATATCTGCAATTTGTTGTTTAGTGTTCACATAAACCAGTCTAACTTCATTTTCTTCCACCTTCTCCTTCAAAAAGTTATACTTGATAGATATGTGCTTTGTCTTAGAATGAAATACCGGATTCTTTGATATGTCAATAGCAGCAGAGTTATCATAGTAAATAACTACTGTTTCTTGCTAATCCATGAAACCAACTTCTTTCCAAGAAAGAAAGCTCCACTAGAAGTACTTTTTTGGTGATCAACATCACCAGCCCAATCAACATCTATATATGCACATAAAGTAAAGTCATCATCCTTAGGGTACCATAAACCATATTCAGATGTACCTTGCAAGTATCTAAACATTCTTTTTGCTGCACTCTCATGATTTTCTCTAAGATCACTCCAAAATCTAGATCCAATATAGACAACATTCATTATGTTAGGCCTAGTCTGAGTCAAATAAAGAATACCTCCAATCATATATTTGTATCTTGTAGGATTTACTAGTGCAAAAACATCTTTCCTTGTCAATTATCACTTGTAACCATAGGAGTACTTATCGGTTTAGAATCCCTCATACTAATTTTCTTCAACAATCCCCTAGCATACTTAGTTTGACAGATGAAAATACCTTTATCAGTCTGAGTAATCTACAAACCTAAGAAAAATTTCATTTCTCCAATCATAGACATTTCAAATTCTTTCTCCATATACTTAGAAAATTCCATGCACAACTTATCTTCACCTCCAAAAATGATGTCATCAACAAATACTTCAATAATCAATGTATCATCATCAGTGACCTTATAATATAAATTACTGTCAACATTACCCTTAGTAAAACCAAGCTTCAAAAGATATTTATCCAACCTTGCATACCAAGCTCTAGGTGCTTGTTTCAATCCATATAAAGCTTTCCTTAACCTGCAAACCATTTTTGTATCATCTGAAAGTGAAAAACGACCAGGTTGCTCAATATTAAATTGCTCATCAGGATCCCCATTCAAAAATGCACACTTAACATCTATGTGATAAACTTTTTAGTTTTTATGGGCAACATAGGCAAGAAATAATCTTACAACTTCAATCCTACAGGTGCAAAAGTCTCACCATAATCAATTCCTTCCTTCTAAGAATATCCTTTACAAACCAATTTAACCTTAATCCTTACAACTTGACCAACCTCATTTAATTTATTCCTAAAAACCCATTTAGTTCCAATAACATTCTTATTTTAGGTCGGGGAACTAAAGTCCATGTGTTATTCTTCTCAATATGAGATAATTCTTCTTCCATATCTTTCAACCAACATTTATCTTTACATGCTTCAATTACTGATACTGGTTCAACTTGAGAAATTAAACATACCTCATTAGTTTCCTGTCTTCTTCTTGTCATCACTCCATTATTCTTATCCCCATTGATCTGATCTTCTGAATGATTCAATCTCACGTACCTAGGAGTCTTCTGACTCTCTATTCCTCTTCCCGGTTCTTCAGTTTCTGTTGAATTTTTTGATATTACCAGAGTAACTGGTTCAACACTCTGTTCTAGTAAAGATACTATTAGTTTAGATACAATCATTTCTATCACCATTTCTTGCTCATAAACTCTACTTTGACTTCTATTCAACTCATCCACCTTAACATTATCACTCTCCACAATTCCCTGCAATCTCTTGTTATAACATCTATATGCCCTTTCTTTCATTAGAATAACCAAGAAATATGCCTTCATTGCATCTAGGATCAAATTTGCTAATGATATAATCTCTCTTGATATAATATTTAATACCAAATATTCCAAAATACTTAATTGTAGGTGTATTGCCAAACCATAATTCATAAGGTGTCTTACCGGTTTCTCCTTTGATATGTACTCTGTTGAACGTATAAACCTCTATGCTCACTGCTTCTCTCTAGTAAATATGAGTTAAACTAGCTTCCATCTTCATTGTTCTAGCAACATCCAAAATAGTGATGTTCTTCCTTTCCACAACTCCATTCCGCTGAGGTGTTCGGGGAGCAGAAAATTGTCTCCCTATACCATGCTTCTCACAAAAGTTATTAAACTCACCAGAAGTGAATTCTCCACCATTATTTGACCTCAAACATTTAATCTTCAATCCTTTCTTTGTCTCAACTTTAGCCTTAAATATTTTAAACTTTTTAAAAGCCTTAGATTTCTCCCTTAGAAAAGTAACCCACATCATTCTAGAATAATCATCAATGATTAGAATGAAATATCTATCACCTTGAAATCTTTTAACTCTAGCAGGGTCATACAAATCAATATGAATATGATCAAGAACATCATTAGATTTATCTTGTATACTCCTAAAAGATGTTCTGAACTATTTACCCATTTAAAATTATTTACATACCGGATTATAGGGCTTCACAATCTTAGGTATATCTGTAACTTCCTTAGTTGAACCGATCTTCACAATGCAATCAAAATTCACATGACACAACCTCTTATGCCATAGCCAACTCTCATCAATTTGTGCTATCAAATACGTCTTCTAATAGAAATTCAAATGAAATATATTATCTTTTGTCTGTGTACCGGTTGCAATCTCCAAACCAGATTTGTTCGTGATTTTGCATTTTCCATCCTTGAACTATAATTGAAATCCCTTATCCACCAGTTTTCCTACACTCAAAAGATTATGCCTTAAACCTTCAACATAATAAACATCACCAGTATTGTTCTTACCATCTAATGATATAGTTCCTTTTCCTTTGATCATACATGCTTTGTCATCTCCAAGTCTAACCGGACTGCTATCAAATTCTTGCAAAGATACAAACTTCCCTTTATCTCTAGTCATATGATATGAACAACCACTATCAATTACCCATTCATCCCTATCTTCAATTTTAGCAGAAAGTGCCTTCTCTTCAGGTACATTCTCTTCCAGTGCTAAAACATCTTCCTTGATAGCCAGGAATACCCATTCCTTCCCATTGCTGGAACCACTAGCAGAGTCTTCTGCTGATTCATCATCAGAATCAGTAACACCTTCCTCATCCGCTATGTAGCATGATTTGTCTCTATTTTTCCTGTACTTATACTTGTTCTGATATCCAGGGTTAGGCTTAAATGATCTTCTAACTCTCTCTTCAAATATTGAATTCCTCTTAGGACATCTAGATGCAAGATGACCAATCTTATTAGACACAAAAAATTTAAAAGGTTCTTTTCCTTCATACTTACTTCCTAGCAGTCCCTTAGGCACTCTTCTAGAAAATAGTGCTTCAAGTTTCTCAAACTCATCATCTTCTCTCTTCATATCATCCAATTCTTTTGCATATAAATCTTTCTAGTCTTGCTTACTGGTTGATGATGCAAATGCATGAAAAGCAGGTTCAGGTCCAAATTCTTCAAGCTCAAAAGCAGATAATTTACCAACCAAGGTATCTCTATTGATAGATGTATTAGCTATTGTTCTCAATTAATTAATTGTAGTATCCTTCATCTTGTAAGCTGGTGGTAGGGCTCTTAGAACTTTAGAAATAATTTCATCTTCACTTAGAGTTCCACCACAACATTTAATTCCCATAACAATCTCATTTACCCTTTCCATGAATGCAGTAATCTTTTCACCTTCTTCCATCTTCAGGTTTTCATATATCACCCGGTAATCATCAAGTTTAGCAATCCTCACCGTAGGGTCACCTTCATGAAGAGTCTCCAACTTATCTTGTATAGAATTTCTAGATTATTTGTTAGTTAATCTCATTATTTGCCGATCAGAAAGTGCACACAAGAGGGATTCTCTTTCTCTACAATCATTCTCAAGCTCCTTATCTAGGTTTTTTGGGGGAGGATTGCCAAATGCCGGGTTATGAGGTATAGCACCATTCTGTGTGATCTCCCAAATCTCCTTGCCAAGACATCTCAGATAAGTCTCCATCCAAATCTTCCATAATGTGTAATTTGTTCCATCAACTCTATGAATATCTCTCCAAAAGATAGCTATAGATGAAATGGATGAACTTGAACTGTTAGTCACCATAGGATCTTCCTCAAGTGGTTAAGCTTTCTACAAAGAGGACCAAACCTCTGATACTAATTGTTAGACAATTCAAATAACTAGAAGACAACTGAGGGGGGGGGGGGGGGATGAACCAGTTGTCACAAATTACTAGAACATTTAGCAATTAAAACTTTAATACCAGAATGCTTAAACCAAACACCAAAATAGCAGTTAAATCAATTAAGCATAAAAAATAATCAAAGAATAAATACCATCCACATGACACCAAGATTTATACGTGGAAAACCTGGTAAAGGGAAAAACCATGGTGGGAAGCCTACCCACAGTCAGATAATACTTCTGTAGTAAGTATGTGAATTACAATTGAGGGGCCTACACTTGTAGGAAGGCCAACAACCTAGAGCACATTGCTCATCACAAAAGGAGTCTCACTGACTACATAGAAATCCAGACTACAATCTAGAAGAAGGAATGAACTGCAAAGATAACATTTCCTGTGCTTGAGTACAATTTTGGTTAATCTTAATACCATAGGACTAAATCCTTTTACATAAACCCAATTTGATCTCCAATGATCAACCAAATCCTCTGCTTGAATGATATTACATTATTCACACATTATATATCCATATCCCATTCCTTGATCATATACCTATGATGATCTACAATGAGATCTTACATCATATATATACAAACCCTCGAACATAAACAATCAGGTTGGCCACTAGACAATAAACCAATTACATAATTACAAAACATGTAGGCCTTAGACCAAAAAATATATCCAACTCATAAGACATCCCAGAAACACATCGAGAGGTCCAATCCACATGTTACATTAAGTCGGTCCATAACCTAGATCAACCGGGACCCAATATAGGTCCACATGCTAAAACAATGATCCCAATCTGCCAAGTCTCAAACATGATCACCATGAATATCCCGAATCCATACCAGAAGCTACACCAACACCACTTATGTAATTCATCAAAGATCTTCATCAAAAGATTTACTGGTGAAACCATCGCCGGAACCACAAGCCAAGCTTCCAGGAAAACAAGATAATATTTGATCACCAGACCAAAACCAACTTACTGAATATGAACATGAGTAAGTGAATTCCATAATCAAATCATACTGGATCATGCCAGATCTAAACCAACTAGAAACCACTCAACCTACCGGGACTAGAAAGGTGCCAGTAAAGCATCCAAAACAACTAGTGTTGACATCAATGACAAAACATCAATGCAACACAATCAATTCCTCCAAATTGCTAACAATTATTCCATCCATCATGTATTTCTTGTCTATAATACTGCCAAGGTCTACCCAACAAGATATGACATATATCCATAAGCATAATATCACACAAAACTTTATCATGATAAGATCCAATCTTCAATTTTACCAAAAATTGTTCATTACTAGTATCTTATGATCATCCTGAATCCATGCTATCTGATAAGGCTTAGGGTGCGTCCATTGCTCCAATTTTAGCTTATTCACTATCTCCTTTAAAACAAGGTTATCTGAACTGGCATTATCAATTATAACTTTACAACACTTAATGACTACTTTACATCTTGTTTTGAACAATTTCCTCCTCTGCAAGGGCTCCTGATCATCTCCAACGTGGCACAATGCTCTCCTCATCAACAATAATTCTCCATTGTTTGATTTGTTGGCTGATCTGGTAGGTTCTTCTTCCACCAATGCTACTCTTCTACCGTTATTTTCCTTCTTACATTCAAATGCAAGATGTCCTTATCCTCTACACTTAAAGAAGATTCCTCTAAAAACTCTCTTATCTTTTTTTCTATCTCCCTTTTCATAACCTTCATTCAGGTAACCATAAAGTTCTCTTCTCCAGTAAATTTTTTTGTCATCCTTCCGGTATGAACTACCATCTCTTCTAGCTTCCTTGTCTGCTCTGATCCGTACCGGGTCCTCTTCCTCCAGTATGAGTCCTTCCTCCTTGAAATATTTCTCCTTGAAATCTTCCTCCTCTACCTCTTTGCTTCTTCTCATGTCATTTTTCAGCTTCTCTTCCCCCTTTAGGGCATATTGATAATTTTCCTCAACACTCTATAACTTGATTAGATTGAGTTCGTCCTGTACAGACATCCGCAACCCATTCAAGTATCTACCAACTTGTTCAATCTCATTGTCAATATGTCCAGATTTGATATTCAACTTGTAGAATGCTTTAGTATACTCCTTCATACTATACTCTTCCTGCTTCAAGTTTTGCAACTTCCAAAACAAACTCACTTGATAATCGACAAGCATGAAATTTGATTTCAACTTATTAGCCATCCACTCCCAAGATTTAATCTCCTCTTTACCTCTTCTCTGTCTATCTAACTACAAATGTTCCCACCAAAGAGACACATGTCCTTTCAACTTAGTACAAGCACATTTCACCTTCCTATCTTCTGCGGTGTTCTCAAAATTAAAATACTTTTCCATCTCCGTAATCCAATAGAGAAATTCATCCAAATCTAACTTGCCATCATAATCTAGTGGGTTAAGATGCGGTCTAGTATTCACTATTGTCAAGGCTCTTATGAACCTCTCTTCATCTGGATTGTTCGTTGGTCAATTTTCTCCAGCTTCTCCCCCTCCCACTTCTTCTTCTTCATGATCGCTCACATATTCAACATGTCTACCTCTTCTTTGGGTCATTTCAATAACTTCCACTCAGACTGCAATTCTTCAATATTTCCATCACAGTGGGATCTGTATTTCCATGCACTCCACCACCTTTAGCATTTCTCTAGGCCATCTTACATAAGATATCTGTAGTTGTGGGTTAGATCCTCAATTTTCCCACCCCACAACAAAATTCTTTTAGGACTCTGCAATCTCCAAAATGAAAACTCACTCTGATACCACTTGGTGCAGTCAGGGTAGGAGTAAGTTCTCAAAGAGAACAATTTGGACCATGCAAAAATGAAACACAACAAAAAAAACTCAATTTGATGGAGGCAATATAGAATCTGAATTATATTATATCATGAATTCAATTACAACTGGATGACAACATGCATGCTTACAAGATTCGACACATAGGCCCGAATACAACATACTCAAAATACAAGATCCGGGCTCAAGCAAGAATGTGAGCCAACTTCAAACCTCCTAATCCTTTGATTATTTTTCTCTATCTATAGATATGTTTTCCATATGCTTAGTTACATTGTTTTATATGATATTCATGGCTCTAGGACGATCTACGTCGGCCAAGATGAAAACAATTATCGATGAAGAAGGTGTAACATGAAAAAAAACTAGGTCAACCTTCACCAAGAGAATTCCTTCAGAAACAATATAGAATGATGTGCAGACCCACAGGAAGGTCAACAAAAAGCCAAGGAACATTGGAAGCAACAAAATTAGGCTCTGTGAGCTACAAGAAAGATTTGCAAGATTTTGTATTAGCAAATAGGTCCAAGTGGTTCCGGAGCTATGAGATAGAAAACTATCCCAGATTCCAGAAGCAATAACTTGCCAGAAAAAGAGCCAAACATCCTGTTGACTAAGGGTAAGGAAGATGAACATGTCCACAAGCAAAATCCAGCTCTGCAAGGTCCAGTGTGCAAATGCAAAGAAACACAAAAATAAATACTGAAATTGTAAAATAGAAAACAAGACAAAAAGAAAATGTTTTTGGTTGGTGAAAGATAGCCAAGAACCAAGGATGCTCCTGTTGGTAAGAGACACTATTTTAGTGAATATTGATGTATGATTTGTTCTTAGGAGTTGTCATTGATGGAAACCCAGTTTAGAAATCACATTTGATGTACATAGATTTTATTTACCAAAAGTCATATTGGTCATAAGGCATAAGTTTGGAAGGTGGAATATAATAATAGATAAAGCATGAGATCATTGTGCACATCTTGATTTTTTTGATATAATTTTGGTTGTGGTGATAAGGGAAGATGATTTGAGGTTTGAGTCAGCTTATCTTGTGATCCTGATATTTGGTGTTTATTAATTAGCAAGATTAAAGGTCTGGTATCTAGTAATTCAGTTAGAATAGAGCTATTTTGGTGTAACGTGTGTTGCAGAATATTAGGGTTGAGTTTGATGATTGGTTTTGTGTTCAAGGTGATTGGGCAAAATTGTGTGAAGCTTTTTATCATTCTATTTAGGTCTGCACATGGATTTGTGGACAGATTGAGTCGACTTAAGGTTACACATTTCATGTTTCGTATTATGCATTTTTGGAAGGCGACATGGTAAATAGTTCATTTTTGAGCATTTTGATTTATGAGATGAGGTAAGAAGTCTATATGAGAGAATTGCAAAGTTTGGTGAATGTGATTGAAGGTTTTGGTACTCTAGTGTATGATAGAGTAGGAAAACAAAGCAGATAAGCATAATAGTTACAAAAGATAATTTGAGCCTAATCGACACTTATTTTTGGCATATGTAGATGCTATACTTCAGTTCAATAATCATTATAACCAATTGTAATTTCTTGTAAGGAAGTGAGCCTTCCTTCTAGTTGTAGCCCCTTTTGTATTTGAGTAGTGAGCTCTAAGCAGTGTGCCTGAATGCAAGTGAATTCCCCTTATGTAATATTATCATGCTCTTGGCCATAGTATAATAATATTGTGGGTTCAAATCCCATAGTGGTTTTTCCCTTTTTGGGTTTCCACATAAAATTTTTGGTGTTATGGTTGTGTGGTTGATTGCTTTATGTTTCTGGACTTTTCTTTCATTCTTATCCATCTGGTGGTTTAAGAATCAAACTAATAAGTTTGTAAATTGTAAAACACTAATTCACCTCCCTGCTCAGTGTTCATTAATTCCAACAATTGGTATCAGAGCATAGTTCCTTGGAAGAAGCCTAACATCTTGAGGAAGATCCAAAATATTGAATCAATGGACTTTGGATTACAGAAGCAACTTACTATGGCTCTTGAAGATCTTGATGTAGCTATGAAAGAGAAGAGTAGCCTGAGGAGAAGTCTGGAAGTGGCTGAAAAATTTATTGAATATTTGAAGGAACAAGTCAACACATCAAGAGAGAAGAGAAAGGAATTGATGGATAAACTCAAGGAGAAAGAAGAACAAAGCATTGATAGTCAAGTCCTATAAGACAAGACAAATGAATGTGAGAAGCTTTCTAAAGAGAATGCAGTTCAAAAGAATGAGATGCAATCCATTGTGATGAAGCTGACAAAGGAGATTGAAGACAAGAAAAATAATGAGGAAAATATGACTCAATCATTGAAGGATAGATCTGATGAATGTTGTAGATTGAACTATGAGAATGATCAGTTAAAACTTGAATTGGTGCAATGCAATAATGATGGCCAAGAAATTGAAAGGCTAATCATAATTATGAGAGATGAGCTTTCTACTGCTAATGAGTACAAAGAAAAATTCAAAGCTAGCTCAACGAGGCTAGATGAGATGCTGGAAAATCAAAGACATGAGAAAGACATGCAAGGACTTAGATTTGAGAAAGGAGAATCCTTTGATTCTGGATAAAGAAATCATTAGAAGAACAATAAACCTCCGATAAGATAGCCTAATGCCTATAAATTCATGGTAAATGTTTTGTCTATGAAAAATTCAATCATTTGGAAAGTCAATATAGAAATAAGATGAATAATATGATGATGGATAATGTGATGAATAATGGTCCTACCTTTATCGATCAATGTTTCATATGCAACAACTTTGGTCATAAGTCAAACATGTGAAGAACAGTGATGAATAATTTCCAAAATAAGAGATGCTATGCTCATGGAATATTTGGATGCATTTATAACCAATGGAGGATGAGACAAAATCAAATGAACTTCAGGCCTACACAAGTAAATATTGTTTTCTATGCATGCAACTAATCTGGTCACATTGTAAAATATTGTAGGAGCAAGAATATGAGCAAGAATGCTCCGGTAGACAAGGACAGATCAGATAAAAAGGGCAAATCAAATGTTGAAGAAGTTAGAGAGAAACATAATAAGATGTGGGCTAAGAAGGAAGATTCAAATATTCAAAATGGCTCCACACCTGATTCTGGTGTTGGAACGTCATCCAGTAACTAAGGCATTTTAGCCTTAGGGGGAAGCTTTTCATGCATATATTTAAAACCCCCTTTTTGGAGATCTATAACCAGTTGAGGATGGTTGTAGATAATGGAGATTAGTTGTGCAATTGATATCCGGAATATTTTATGCCTATCAGAGTATCCAATGATGAATTATTGAAGATGCAGGGTATCCAAAAAGCCTTTAGGGTTGTACATTTATTACAACTTAAAGTTAGGTTTTCGATGGGTAAAAAGGCATTTCAATCATTTATTCTTCATATTACGAGTGAAGAGAAAAAGTAGAAGAGAAAGACAAACGAGATTGAGTTGTGATAATAGAGCTTGAAGTGATCTGAAAGTGATTCCTAGCATTTAGTTGAATCTGAAGAGGTATTTATCCATGTTCAAGCTATTTTTCATACCCTACTTTCAAAATGGCATCTGCATTTGGGGTTGCAACTCCATTGGTAGTTGAGATTATTGAGAGAGTAAGGCCTATGTTCAAGCGACATCCATTCAAATCCATTGAAGATGATCCAAAAGGTGCTTTTTCCTATGTCCCGTATGGCATGCTACATAATGAAGATATTAGGGAATCATTCATTGTAATATCAAGGAGCTTGGAAATGTAGACATGCTAATACTATACACCAAGCATATGATGGATGGTATGGGGAATCTAAACCTTGGATTCAAGTTATTGCAGGACAAGGGTTTTATCTAGTTTGTTCATTTTCTAATGTTCGATGATCCCGGATGGGTCAGATATCCTGAGCCAAATCAACGATGAGTTTATATGGTTGGACAAACCTCACAAGATCATGAAGAAAGCCATTCAAGATGTATCTTGTTTGAGTGAAACCAGTGAGATCCCCAGTCTCAAGAAAGTTTAGAACAAAACAATGAAAAAGGTTACCGGATCCCAGCTTGACAGTCGGTCAATGACAATCAATGATATCATAGAGCATGATGTGAGATTTGCCTCAATGGTAATAAGATATAAGGCATATCAGTCTAGCAGATAAAATTCAGTATCTGATACTACTATATTTGCATCTTATCAAATGATTAAGGAGGACACAAGGTATGATCTCTATGGATTGCTTCTTAGTGAGCTAATGAGCAACCTGAAGAAGATAAAACAAGATAAGAAACATGTTTTCAAATTCAGTTCTTTGATTGGCTGTTTAGCACTTTATTTCTTGAATAAAATCCTTGGTATTGGAAAGATTCAATGGACTTATGATAAACTAGTGGCAGTCCAAATCAAAAAAGGTTTGCAGGGATTGGGTGATACTGTGGCACAAAAATCTACATTATAGGGTTACTTTAAATCATTTCAAGCAATGATGCAAAATAGAGAGAGGATTCCAAAAGATATTATTGAAAAATATGAGAAAACAATTTGCTTCATGGTAGACAAGGATAAATGCCACATGGAGGAACTTGAGCCTAGGACTGTTTGGATCATGCCCATGGGGTATGAGGTGGATGGAAATTTACTTGATGCATATGGTCAACACCTATTGAGTCAACCCATGGATGAGAAAGAAGAGAGGTTCAATATATATAAAGAGAAGGAACTTGGCTTGCATAAAAAATTCACTGATCCGAAAAGGAAGAGAAAAGTTAGAAAGGAATCCGAGGAGCTTGTTGAACAAATGAGAATATCTAAAGAAGTTGTGCAAAGGGATAGGGAGCGAAATATACTGAAGGAGAAAGATATGGTAAAGCCTAAGAAGTAAAACCCGGTCTCCACTCCTCCAAATAAATCAAAGCCAAGGTAGTCCCAATATGCACCTACCTCTGGTTCTCAAAATCTTATTCCTCCACCCAAGCCTCAAGCCAAGTCAACTAGTGGAGTAGAGAAGAGGAAGAAGGAGAAGCCACAAAGAGAATATGTTGCACCCACTATAGAGGATATAGAAATAGAATCCAATGAAGTGGTGAAAGAGGAGAAGAAGACAACTACCTATGCCAGAGTAGTGAAGAAGCCACAATACGGTGGAGCTCAACCGTTCAAGAAGCCAAGAGATGAAGCTGAGCCATCCAATAGAGCCAGAGTGGACAAGAAGGAGGAGTTAGAATTGGATGAAGCTATGAAATTTAACAAAGTTGAAGGTAAATATGATGTTGTGCCCCCAATGACTTTGAAATAAATAATTGATGAAGTGCTTAAGGATGGTAATTTTAAGAATGTGCCTATATACTATAGAAATTTTGATGATAAAGATCAAAGAGCTATAGAGGAAGAAGTTGTCTAGTACATGGATGTTAATATTAAAGTGTAGACACCTAAAAAATGTCTCACTGATCATTGCTAATTATTCTTTTGAATTAACTCAATCATCATCTTTCCGTCTTACTAAATTGTTCAAATTCGAATTCTTCATCAATTAATCATTTAACTCCCTTTATATATATATTATTTGTAATTGGCTGAAGCCTGAACAACTTTTGATTGGAGCTATGAACCAGTGGGGACACAGTAGGGGGCCCCATCCCCATTACATATCTTTGAATTATTATTATTATTATGTTTGATTAGATTGACCCTGAGACCTTCCCCATTCTATGGAAGGCCAAGAGTCACAACTTAGAATTCCACTTCAGATGTCCCTATTGGGAATTGAACTTGGGTCTCCACAGTGAGAACCTAGTGTTTTAACCAGTTAAGTTCAACCCCTTGGACACTCCCTTTCTAAATATTAATTAAATATTATTTATTTAATTAATTATGATTTATTCCTTAATTAAATAGTCTTTATTATTTAATTATCACATTTCTAATGTTTAAATAATTTCATTTAAATTATTTAAATAAATTAACTTATTCCTCTAATTTCCGAAATTCTAATTCTAATTAATTTCATTTCATTTCATTTCATTTTTCCCAAATTTGAATTTCACTTAATTCCAATTAATTTCATTTCTTCCAAATTAACATTTCACCAAATGTGATTTTCAGTTAATTTCATGTGCGGCTATTTCAACATTTGAAAGTCCAAATTCAAATCCAAATTGAAAATGAAAATGAAATTCAATTTTAAAATTCTACAACACATGCTAAAATTAGAATTGATTGATCAAATCAGTTATCTAATCAATTAACTCAGTTAACTCCTCAATCTCCCATTTTCACTCAAAATTAGATTTTTATGACTAATCAATCATTTTAGTCATCTCCTCAATCAAGTCAGTCTTCTAATTAATCAATTTATTCAATTGACTAGTCTATTCAGTTCAGTAGCTAGTCTATTCAGTTCACTAGCCGATCTATTCAGTTCACTCTCCAATCTATTGATTTCACTCTTGAATCAATTCAGTTGACTCCTCAATCTAATGAGTTAAAAAATCAATCAATTTCAGTTGTCTATCAATCAACACTTGAGTTCAAAACCTCACCCCTTCTGTGTTGAAAATCTATAAATTCAACCTCTTTTCTCAATTCAATCTAGAATCACAACATCTAGCATTCAACATTCAGAATTATAATCTTCAAAATTGTTGTCCATCTTATGTAGGAAATCAAGTACAATAATCGAGAGCCACCTACACCAACAATAATGGAGAACAACAGTGGAAGCACAAATGGAGAATAGGGAGTTTAATTAGTTTAATTCTTCCACTTCTTTCATTTATTTCATTGCTTTGTGTTTAAAATCAGCTTGATTAGTTAAGGATTTTTGTGATTCGCCCTTTTAGTCTAATTAGCTTAGATTTGATGATTTCAAACATGAGAAATAATTGGTGAACCTGACGTGAAGAAATTCTAACCTTCATTTGCGGTTTTGATTGATTTCGCAAATCCGTACGTGCACAAAAAACCAGAATCCACAATTGATTAGACAAAATTTTGCAATTGCTAATATTTATCTGCACTTGCTATCAAAATCCATTGCAATTGATACTAAAATTCACCGTAATTACTAAAATGATCCACAATTGCTCAATAAAGATTTTTTTTTTTGTTTGTCGTTTCTTAATAAGTTGATCTTGCACAACTAATCCATACAAATATTTCAATTCTGGAAATTTTCATTTTTTGCATAAAATATGTCTAATCCAATGGCAAGAAAGGTAACCTTCAAAATTGTAGGTGCAAGGAGGGAAAGACAATATAGGAGGAACAAAAGCATACCAAAGATTCCTAAAAGTAGAAAGAGAGCTTCGTGAAATTGAAGAAAAGGAAGAAAAGGAAGAAATCACCCAATACCATAGAAACATCCACCAACTCATTGCCAAATACAAATTTTATGACTATATTGATGTGATGGCTTGTGTGATTTGGGATAACATCATTGTAGAATAAATCTCTATCTTCTGTCTTTTTCTGTTGTTTATATATATATATATTTTAACTGATGAGCAACTGACTTGATATTGCTACGCAATGATAACTCAATGATGAATGGATAGTACTAACCCGGTACTAAGAGGGGGGGGGGTGAATCAATACAGACAAAAATACAGTCCTAAACTGGTTTGATAGTAGACACTTCAAATGACTGGCAAGCAGTGACACCAGTTTGAAATAGAGTGCAACCGATAAAGCTAAGAATGACTAAGACAAGCATTAACCGATTACTCACTTATCTTTTCACTCAACTCAAGACTACACTACCATTCCACCCTTATGCATAAATAGGTAATCTATCATCAAATGATAATAATAGCTAGTTCAACATGTTTTATTGACATGCATAAAACACAAAACCATCATATGCTTGACAGACAATAGGAAAGCATCACAAGATAAAAGCATCACACATGACACACATATTTTTCATGTGGAAACCCAACTGGGAAAAACCACAGTGGGGATGAATACCCACAATCCATTTTTGAACTCTTTAGAAGTCTGCTTTGTTAGGAGCCTTGTTCGATTAGAGACATTACAATAGGTTCTGCTAGGAACCGATCCTATTAAAGATCACCCGGTTAAGGGATGGCTACAATACCCAGTTAAGGGTTAAACCCTGTTAAAGGTTACCTTGTTAGAGGATTTCAAGAACTGAATAGCTAAAGGATTTCGAACTCAATAGCTTTGAATTACCCTATTAAAGGATTTATAGCAAGCCGGTTAAGGATACCTTGTTAAGGGATTTTCCAACTATTGAGGTGGTTAGAGATCAACAGGTATTACAATGATCTGGTAACAACACTCAATGCCAATGCAGATCCGCTTAAGCTCCTCTTCACCTTCTGCACTTACACTCTGCAGGTATACTTCTCTTCTTTTGGTCTAGCAAGAATCACGTATCCCTTCTCTTGGATATACACACATAACTTTTGCCAACAACCTCAGAAAGAGACACAACATCGACCTTATAGGAAAACATATAGGTCAGTAGCATAAACCTTAAACCCTAAACCTCTTAGGTTAAGGAATTCAAATGGTTCAATCTTGACCATTGAGAACACTCCATTAATTGCAACAGTCTTGATCCAATCTCAAGACATTCTCCGTCATCCATTTTCACCGATTTCATGGCAGCTGATAACCCATCACACGTTATCACCATTTTACAGACTTTGCACATTCCCGAGGTAGATAGGAACAATCTCCTTCATGCAAGATCCTTCACGTGCACAAAGCTGACATGGCAACATGATCTATTCTTCATTACAATGCTAACTCACCACATAATGTCACCGGTTGAGCCACACAGGCTTGAAGCACTTCAACTAGAAACCTTGAAGTTGAGACTACCAACTGGTAGTCATACAACACTTCCATGTGCCAGTTCCCATAACCATATGCCGGTTCACCTTGAACAAGCACACCGCTTCACTTTGGCACAGATGCCAGTTCACAGTGTTATGCCGGTTCTCTCATATGCCAGTTCTCACCTCTTCAACATATTGACATCAATGACAACATACAATGTCATTATGTCCTCATATCGGTTCACATAATGCCAACAATCTCCCCCTTTGGTATTGATGGCAATATACAAAGATATCTCTCTGCTTCACATCTTCTCCCCCTTTGACAACAATGACAAAGTGGAGGCACAAGCTTCCCTGTTCCATTATGCTGCTCCCCCTGAGGAGTAGCATCCTTCAACACATCAATCCAAAATAAATTTGACTATGCAATACCTGACTGATGTGGAGCATATGCTTTTAGTTTACCTCCTGAAGGGGCAACACCCCTAATTCACCTCTTAAGTACATAAATGTAGTCTTTGGGAGAGGCTTGGTGAATATGTCTGCTAACAGCTCCTTACTGGAAACATGTTCCAGTGCAATGTCTTTGTTCTGAACCTTTTCCCTTAAGAAATGAAACTTAAACTCAAATTGCTTGGTTCTAGAATGTAAAACCAGATTCTTGGAGATATTAATTGCACTAGTATTGTCAGAAAATATACTTATCGGTTCAGATATAGGAACTTTGAAGCCATTTAATACATGCTTCATCCAAATTGTCTAAGTGCAGTTCATGAAAGCTACAACATACTCTACTTCCATTGTAGACTGAGATATACAACTCTGCTTCTTACTCATCCATGAGACCAGTCTACCACCAAGAAAGAATGCACCATCGGTTGTGCTTTTCCGGTCATCTATATTGCCTACCCAATCAGCATCTGTGTATACTTTCAAGTTGAAATCCTTACTATAAGGATACCACAATCCATAGTCAGCAGTTCCCTTCAGATACCTAAGAATCCGCTTGACTGCAACCAAGTGAGATTCTCTTGGGCTTTTATGGAATCTTGCAGTAATGCCAACTGCATGTACAATATCTGGTCTGCTATGCACTACATAATGCAACTTACCAATCATTGATCGATATTCCTTCTCATCAACCAATTCTGAGTCATCTTCTTTAGATAGTTTACAACTGGTCACCATCGAAGTACCAACCGGTTTGCTATCTTCAATGCCAAAGGCCTTCAACACCTCTTTGACATACTTGGACTAAGTGATAAAGATTCCATCCTTCATCTTATGGATCTGTAGTCCAATGAAGAATTTAATCTCCCCTATGAGTGACATTTCAAACTCTTTCTTCATCTCATCTACAAACTCATGACTCATCTTGTCATCTCCACCAAAGATAATGTCATAAAAAAATACCTCACAGATTAGGATTTGATCTCCTTCAAACTTCAAGTAGATATTACTATCTTCACTTGTTCTCTCAAATCCAATCTTCACAATATGAGAATGCAGACGTTCATACCATGCCCTAGGTGCCTGCTTTAGTCCATATAAGGCTTTATGTAGCCTACATACCATGTCACTATCTTCAGATAGGGAAAACCCATCTAGTTGCTCAATATACACCTCCTCTTCAAGTACACCATTTAGGAATGTAGATTTTACATCCATTTGATATACTTTGAAACCTTTAAAAGTTGCATATGCAAGAAGCATACAGACTCCTTCCAATCTGGCTATAGGAGAAAAGGTTTCTCCATAGTCTTCTCCTTCTTCTTGAGCATATCCTTTGCACACTAATCTAGCTTTGTTCCTAATCACCCTGCCATCCTCATTTAGTTTATTTCTGAAAACCCATTTAGTTCCAATGACATTTTTGTGCTCCGGTCTAGGTACCAAAGACCCTGTACCATTTTTCTCTATCTGGTCAAGTTCCTCTTCCATTGCCTTGATCCAGTCTTCATCCTTCTGTGCCTCTTTGAATGATTTAGGCTCAAATTCAAAGATCATACATGAGTTTTCTCTGACCTTTCTTCTTGTAAGGATTCCTACATCCTTATCTCCTATGATCTACTTAGGATCATGATTCAGCTTGACATACCGAGGAATGGTCTTGATAGATTCCTCTTGCTTTTCTTCTTCATCCTCATCTCTATCAGTATCAACATCTACATTTGCTGGTGTAGGAACATTGTTACTGGTACTCGGTTGGCTGTCAACCGGTTCCCAGAAGGTTGCAACTAGTTTGTCTACTGCTTGCTCACTGCCGGTTTCCTCAGTTTTTCTCAGAGGTTTCATCAACTCTTACATTGATGCTTTCCATAATTCTTGAGTCCTATTGTTGAAACACTTGAGAGCTTTGCTCTTGGTGGAATATCCTAAGAATATTCCCTCATCACATTTCGCATCAAATTTTCTCTGGTGTTCACTCCTCTTGATGTAACATTTTCTACTAAACACTCTAAAGTAGCTAACCACAGGTGTCTTACCGGTCCAATACTCATAAGGAGTTTTATCCTTACCTTTCTTGATGAGTACCCAGTTCATTGTGTAGACTGCAGTGCTCACCGCTTCTCTCCAAAAGGTGTGAGCTACCTTTCCTTGAGTCAACATGGTTCTAGCTGCTTCAACCACAGTCCAGTTATTCCTCTCTGCTAGGCAATTTTGTTGTGGAGTCGGGGGGACAGATAATTGCCTCTTGATGCCATGTTCTTCATAGTACTTTTGAAATTCATCGGAAGTGAATTCCCCTCGATCAGTTCTCAGGCACTTAATCCTTTTACCGCTTTCCTTCTCCACTAATACTCTAAAAGCTTTGAACTTTACAAAGGCTTCAAACTTGTCTTTCAAGAATGTGACCCACATCATTCTTGAGCAGTCATCAGTGAGAATCATGAAGTACCTATCACCCTGCACACTTCTAGTTTTCATAGGACCACACAAATCAGTATGCACAAGATCAAGCAAGTTGTCAGTAGTGAAACATTTACCTTTAAAGGTTGAGGATGACATTTTCCCCAATTGACACTCTCTGTACAAGGTATTATCCAGTTTGCTTAGCACCGACAACGCTCTAACTGCCTTGATCTTACTAGCCTTCACAATGTTATCAAAGTTTACATGGTAGAGTCTCCTACGCCATATCCAACTATCATCAAATTTAGCCATAAGACATGTACTTATGTTTGCATTCACCTGAAATAGGTTACCTTTGGTCTGCATGCCGGTGGCCACCAATTCACCATTCTTTCCTTTGATTCTGCAAACTCCATTCTTGAATTCCAGAGTGAGGCCACTGCCATTCAGCTAGGAAACACTTAGAAGGTTGTGTCTAAGACCATCAACCTAATACACATTGTCAGCACTAGTCTTTCCATTCAGAGAGATGGACCCTCTGCCTTTGACCATGCATGGTAAATCATTGCCAAAGTGAACCACACCACCATCATACTCCTCCAATGATAGAAACTTGCTCCAGTCACCAGTCATATGGTGAGAACAACCACTGTCAATGATCCACTCATTTGAATTATCAAACCAGGAGACAAGAGCCTTCTTGTCTGACACATCTTCCTTGACAGCAACAAACACAATATCTTCATTTTCTTCATCCTCTAATTCTTCATCTATGACACCTTCATCAACTGCCACAAAACAGTTTCTTTGGTTTCCTCCTTTGAATTTCTTGAACCTTTCTGGTTTGTCCTTGTTGTCGCCATTAGGATAGTTTACAGCAATATGTCCTATCCGGTTACAAGAGAAGCATTTCAAAGGTAGCTTACCTCTATATTTGCCAGTTCCTTTTAGAAGTTTCTTGGAAAGGAGAGCTTCAAATGCCATCAGAATCTCCTCATCATCCATTTCTCTGCCCTGTCTTGGTTCACCACTAGTGCTAGCTTCTTTTCCTTTTCTGGATGGTACTGCAGAAGCTTTAAAAGTTGATTTAGTCTTTTGAACATTGCCATCAAAACTTTTTAGCTCATAGGCTATCGAATTTGCAATGATGGAGTCTAGTGATACCTTAGTCTTGTCTATTGATCTTAGCTCTTGAATAGCAGCAACCCTTATTGCATAGACCGACAATAGGGATCTTAGGATTTTGCTTACCACAGTGGCATCTTCTATTTTACCACCTGCACTCTTGATATCTCCAACAAAATTTTTGATTCTTATTCCATACTATTGAATGGTCTCACCTTCAACCATCCGCATATCTTCAATCTTCCCTCTAAGGCTTTCTTCCTTAGCCTATTTTACATGCTCATCACCGCCATAGATATTTTCAAGAGTATCCCATACCTCTTTTGGATTTACCTTATCCTGAACATCAATAAACTCAATGTTAGATAAACTACTAATTAGGGCTTCCATGACTTTCCCATTCTCCTACATCTCTCTCTTTTGGTCATCGATAAGGGTATCGATAGGAGCAACATAGGCAGTCTCAACATAGCTCCAGTGTTGAGCACCCATGCTTTTGATGAATATCTTCATTCTGTCTTTCGATATACTGAAATTTTCTTTGTTAAACTTTGGACCTTCCCTCTTCATCATTAGACTGGGATCTTTGCCTCAAGTGGTTAAGCTTATAGCACAGAGGACTTGGAGGATGCTCTAATACCAATTGATAAATCAACAATGAATAGATAGTACTAACCCAGTACTGAGAGGGGGGGGGGGTGAATCAGTACAGACAAAAATACATTCCTAAACCAGTTTGACAGCAGACACTTCAAATGACTGGCAAGCAATGACACTGGTTTGAAACAAAGTGCAACCGATAAAGCTAAGAATGACTGAGACAAGCATTAACCAGTTACTCACTTAGCTTTTCACTCAACTCAAGACTACACTACCATTCCACCCTTATGCATAAATAGGTAATCTATCATCAGAAGATAATAACAGCTAGTTCAACATGTTTTATTGACAGGCAAAAAACACAAAACCATCATATGCTTGACAGACAATAGGAAAGCATCACAAGATAAAAGCATCACACATGACACACATATTTTTCATGTGGAAACCCAACTAGGAAAAACCACGGTGGGGATGAATACCCACAAGCTATTTTTGAACTCTTTAGAAGTCCACTCTGTTAGGAGCCTTGTCTGGTTAGAGACATTACAATAAGTTCTGCTAGGAACCGATCCTGTTAAAGATCACTTGATTAAGGGATGGCTACAATACTCGGTTAAGGGTTAAACCCTGTTAAAGGTTACCTTGTTAGAGGATTTCAAGAACTCAATAGCTAAAGGATTTCAAACTCAATGGCTTTGAATTACCCTGTTAAAGGATTTACAACAAGCTGGTTAAGGCTACCCTGTTAAGGGATTTTCCAACTATTGTGGTGGTTAGAGATAAACAGGTATTACAATGACCTAGTAACAACACTCAATGCCAATGTAGATCCGCTTAAGCTCCTCTTCACCTTCTGCACTTACACTCTGTAGGTATCACTTCTCTTCTTTTGGTTTGGCAAGAATCACGTATCCCTTCTCTTGGATACACACACACAACTTTTGCCAACAACCTCAGAAAGAGACACAACATCGACCTTATAGGAAAATAGATAGGTCGGTAGCATAAACCTTAAACCCTAAACCTGTTAGGTTAAGGAATTCAAACGGTTCAATCCTGAACATTGAGAACACTCCATTAATTGCAATAGTCTTGATCCAATATCAAGACATTCTCCATCATCCATTTTCACCGATTTCATGGCGTTTGATAACCCATCACACATTATCACTGTTTTACAGACTTTGCACATTCCTGAGGTAGATAGGAACAATCTCCTTCATGCAAGATCCTTCACACGCACAAGGCTGACATGGAAACATGATCTATTCTTCATTACAATGCTAACTCATCACACAATGTCACCGGTTGAGCCACACAGGCTTGAAGCACTTCAACCAGAAACCCTGAAGTTGAGACTACCAACCGGTAGTCACACAACACTTCCATGTGCCAGTTCCCATAACCATATGCCGGTACACCTTGAACACGCACACTGGTTCACTTTGGCACAAATGTTGGTTCACAATGTTATGTTAGTTCTCTCATATGCCAGTTCTCACCTCTTCAGCATATTGAAATCAATGACAACATACAATGTCATTATGTCCTCATACTGGTTCACATAATGCCAACATGCAATTTCTCATACATCAATTCACAATTTCTCATGCTCTCCCCTTCAATGGGTGATCAGAAAACCATACTCTCTTCTTTTATGCTTTCAGTAAATTTTTGTACTTACATCCTTTAGAAGGCCTGCCCTCTTGAGTTTCGCTTAGGGCACTATTAAGGCCGGTGAGAGGGGAACAACCAAAGTGGCAATGACTAAAGCCATGTAATCCAAGACACTATAAATAAATGTGTATGTGATAAAAATCATATGTGATGAGTGTTACATTCTGTCACAATGATGTTATGCCTTCCTCAATGCCTATACGGTACGTTAAAATCTGTAGAGCGTAACCTCTACAGACTAGGAGACCTCCCTCGACGTAGTGTAAAATGTTGCTGATTGTGACCACTTGAATCAAACCATTTCTAAACACCTTAGAAATTAGAAGCCTAACTGAGTCAATAACTAGGCACTTGGATTATCACAGTGTAAGGGTGGAGAAGAATCTTCCCCCAAGACGATCACCATATATCTCCCAGGATAATGGGCCAATTGAGGAGCAATCTTCTTTGGTCTAATTCTTGGAAAAGGGCAAAAAAATGGGCGCGCCCTAGGGTGTGATAGGGCTGTTTGAGCTGACGGAGTATTAAGCTGTGGGTTGTGATAATACTTGTGACCTTTTGACCATTAGGAGAGTCTTCTTGATGTGCTATCGAATTACCAAAATACTATCGAAAACAAAATGAGATCTTGAAAAAGATCTCAACATTCACAAGGGTTTAAAAAAATCTTTCAAACAAGTGCTCTCTTTGTTTTAGATTGTTTTCTTTGCTCACTACTATGTCTTTGCAAATACCAAAGTTCAACAAGATCAAATCCCTCAACAAAGTCAAGTTTCAACATCAACAAGATCAAAACCCTCAACAAAGTCAAGTTTCAATATCAACAAGATCAAAACCTCGCAACAAACAAGCTTGTCAAGATCAACAAATCAATCAAACATTGCAACATTATAGAAATGGAGAAAACATCTTACATGTTGTGATCCTAGGTCCAAACCAATCAAGAAAACATCATGGACTAGCATTATGCACTTCGTAGGGAAGGTGAACAATTCATCCCTACCATTCCTATGCCATTACCATCCATAGAAATTTTAGCTTAACAAATCAGTACTTTGCAGCAATAAATGAGAGACATGACTAGTCCTAGCAACCATAGGGGCTGGTTAGAAAAATATGATGAGGGAGGTGATAACCATGAGGGAATCATTAGCAGGCCAACCTTCTTCTTCTTGTGAGACCATTCAAACATGCCAACCTTCATTCTTCAACAAAATCATTCCTACCTCAATTCAACCAACATTAGAGTCATGACAACCTTCTTTCAACCCAACATATCTATCATACCAATCATATCAACCCAATATTCAAAGTACCTCTTTCAACCAAAATCAAACCCCTTTCAACCAAAATCAAACCCCATTCAATCAAAGTCCAAATCAAAATTCACACCAGAAAACATTCAAATCTCTTTTAACCAAAATCAAACCCCTTTCAACCAAAATCAAATCCCACTCAATCAAAGTCCAAATCAAAATTCACACCAACCCAACATTGAAACCTCTTTCAACAAAAATCAAACCCCTTTCAACCAAAGTCCAAATCAAAATTCATTCAACCAAAATCAAACCTCTTTCACTCAAAATCATACTCCTTTCAACCAAAATCAAATCCCTTTCAACCAAAATCCAAACCAACCATATCTATCCAACCTTTCATCATCCCTTGAAATCACACAAGACCAATCCACACCATCTCTACCCAATAACACAATCTCCCAAGGGGTATCCATAGCATAGATCCAATCTAATTCAAGTCATGATTCAGAGGCTCTCATTCAAAATCCTTCCTCATCAAGTCAAAAGATTGAAACCTTCCAAAAAAATTCCATGCAAACTCCTCCATGTTAGGAGGACAATCCAAAATTAGAAGAAATTAGTCATGAAATAAATTAAGATCAATAACAAGTCTTTTCATCCTACCCAATTTTTGATGACAAATCTACCTATCAAGAATCTTATGATGATCCCCTCATTCTTTTCTATTCCACTCATAATAACACCTTTGTTTCTCAAGAGAAAGATGTTCTTTCAAGTTCAATCCAATATCCACCTCCTAAGAAAGATCAAGATACCCCTTCCATCCATCCTAATAATCTCCTTCCAAGTCAAGGTCGAAGTATCCCTACACCTTCATGTCCTAAACAAGATTCCATTATTTATCCGGATCCTTATCAAGATCACTCTTTCCCTTCATTTCCATGTCATAATCCTCCATTTCTATCACAAGATTCCCTCTCAAATGAATCTACCATTTCTCCTAGTCTTCCTCATAATCCCAATGCCTCTACACAAGTTGTACATGAACCCATCATCAATGAAATTACCAATCACGATCATATTGTAGAGAATAGTTTATCAACAATGGTATGTGCACCATCATCAAATACCAATGTGGTGACAAAAACAAGCATAACACCAGTTAATGAGATCAACACCTAGTTGACTTCATCATACTCTTCAAGTGCATCAATAGAAATAGGCATAGCACCCGCTTATGTCACAACTTTGAAACCAAAATCTATTTTCCTCATACACCCACTCTTGAAAGACTAGGGGCAAGAAGGTCTACCACAATTGGATTTGTTTGAAAATAAGGAGTCTATAGAAGAAACTGTACATGAAAGACTCCCAGCTAAATATCCTATTGAAAAAGACAGGTTCATCCAACACTTCAAACAAAGACCAATGAATTATATACACAAAGTTCATACCAACTCAATAACAACATGCACCTAAAAAGATATTACATCTAAGGGTGGGTTCATTTCAATTTTCAGTACTGCATTTGCATATTTCTTTACTACATTTCATAGTACATCATAGTTGCTTGCATATCACCATTGCACAAAATCTAGATGCATACCATTATTGATTTCTCATATAGTTGTATCAATAAAAACATGATGATTATCTGAGTCATTCACCTATCTACACTAAAGGAACGAAGGTTGTCTCATTTCCTCGATACTTGTTCATGAAGTCTTTAGGAGGCCTTTAGTCATTCATCTTCAACATCACCTTGTGACTAAGATTTATCCTTGGTTGGGTAGAATTTTCACTCTCAAGTCTTTTTACCCAAAATCTATCAATTACTATATCTCACACATTAATCAAAACCTCTAAGTCATTACAGATACCTAGTTGGTCACGTGGCTAGTAAAAAATCCAATAATCCGCTTCAACACCACTATAATTATCATACCCAAGTAGGTTTCATTACTTACAAGTAAAGGAAAGAAAAGAAAAGAAATATACTACGCCCATATCCATCTCAAGGCAAAATAAACAATGATATATTACTGAAATATCATGCATACAAGTGTGACAATAAAATATTGACTATGGGAAGATGCAAGTACCTCCATCAGGGCTATGGAGGCCTACTAGTAATGGAGCAATATTTGAGAGATTACAGTGCATAACCTCGTTAGAGCCCTAAAAACTTGCTAGCAGTGAGGCTCTATCCAGGTTGCTTTTGAAGTCAAAATAACCTACGTAGCTAGTCACATAGGATTCCAATGGTCTTTGATGGTTATAAGAGTTGGAATGAACTCAAATGCATACACATTGGCAAAACACGATCAAAGTTTTAAGAATTGATGGAGAAGTTTTTCACGCCTCCATTCATAAATCTTGGTTACACAGTGTGCTAGGATGGATGGTCTAAAAATCTTCTGAGAACGGATTGAACTCCTATCTCTAAAATGTTTCACACCTTCAATTCAATCAGTGCATTTCAGAGTGAAGGGTACACACATCCATCCTTGTTTGAACAAGAACTGCATCGTCATCATGCATCTTGCATTAGCATAACTCATATAAAAAATTCATTGTCTCCATGTGCATTGCCTAGATCATCATAATGTATAGGTTTGCATACTTGGAGGCATAACTGAAAAAATTCTAAAAATCAGATAACGTCCTCAGAAAATTCTAAAAATCAGATAATGTCCTGAAAAAATCCAAAAAATCTCAATATGTCTTGAAAAAAGCCATTAAAAATAAAAAACATTAAAACCAAAAAATAAAAAATAAAAAATCAAAGCAAGAAAGCATGGGCTATCCATCAAATTAAATCAATAACAGACAAACTCTCAAAGTCTACAATCAAACTGACCACATGTCTTGTTAGTCAATCTTGTTGGCTATTTGGAGGAATTGATTATGCGTTGCATCGATGTTTTTTCATTGATGTCAACACTAGCTGTTTTGGTTGCTTTACCGATATCCTTTTGGTCCCGATAGGTTGTTTGGTTTCTGGTTAGATTAGATCATGATGATCCAGTATACTCTGGTATGCTTTAGCTTAGATATGCTATTCATGCTACTCAGATTCATGTTCAGTCAGTTGGTTTTGATTTGGTGATCGAATGCTATCTTATATGCTGGTAAGCTTGGTTTGTTGATTCGGTGAGGGTTTCACCAATAGAGCTTTGTTGAATATCTTTTATGTTATGCATAAGTGGTGTTGGTGTGGCTTCTAGTAGAGATTTAGGATGCTGATGGTGGTCGTGTTTGAGACTTGGTTGATTGGGATCATTGCTTTAGTGTGTGTGGACCTAATTAGGTCTGGGTCTATCTAGGTTATGGACCGACTTAATGTAACATGTTGTTGGGACTTCTCGATGTGTTTCCAGGATGTCTTATGGGTTGGATATTATTTGTTTGGTCTCAGGCCAACATGTTTTGTAATTATGTAATTTCTTTATTGTCTAGTGGTCGACCTTATTGTTTATGGTCAAGGGTTTGTATATGTATGATGTAAGATCTCATTGTAGATCATATATAAGGGATAAGGATGGGATGGTATATGAGTGAATAATGTAATAATTATTCATGCAAAGGATTGGGTCGATTATTGATGATCGAGTTGGGTAACGTAAGAGGATTAAGTCCTCTGGTATTGAGATTAACCAAAACTGTATTCAGGCATAGGAGATGCTATCATTGCAGTTCATTTTTCCTTCCAAATTGTAGTCTAGATTTTATGTAGTCAGTGAGACTCCTTTTTTAATGAGTAGTGTGCTCTAGGTTGTTGACCATCCTGCAGGTGTAGGCCCCTCAATTTGTAATCACATACTTACTGCAAAAGTATTATCTCACTGTGGGTAGGCTTCCCACCGTAGTTTTTCCCTTTACCGGGTTTTCCATGTACAAATATTGGTGTCATGTGGATGGTATTTATTCTCTAATTGTTGCTTGTTCTTAATTGGTATATTTGCTATTTCGGTAATTGGTTTATGCATTCTGGTATTGATCTTATGTGTTTCAATATTAAAGTTTTAATTGCTTAAGGTTCTGGTAATCTGGTGACAACTGATTCACCCCCCCTTCTCAGTTGTCTTCTAGTTATTTGAACTATCTAACAAATCTATCGATCAAACTTTATCAAACATCAACATGTCTTATACAAGGAAGGGTATACTTGAAACCAGACAGATCGGTCTTATACTGGGTACTCACTCTTTGAAACCAGTCATTCCTATCAATGATCACACAAATTAAAACAATGACATCAATTAGTATGATTGTTGGATTTTTTCCAAGTTAGTCTTAATTTTATTAATTAATGGCAGGTCATGTTTCATCAATACCAAAAACATCCAAAAACATCAAAAATACAAAAACATTGAAAAATCAAGCCCCAAAAAATGGAAATCCACAATTGCTAATATTTATCCGCAATTGATGTTAAAATCCCACACAATTGAGAATATTTATCGGTAATTGCTATCAAAATCCGTTGCAATTGCTAAAATCCACCACAGTTTCTAGAAAGGGGCAAAAACAAAAAAAATAAATCAAAATATCAATCCACAAAATACATAAACATTGAAAAAATCAATTGAAAGCTTACAATAAATTGTCTTGCAAGAATCAAACACCCTAGCAGATATCCAGTAAACACTTCGCATGGAGTTAAACAAAGGATACAACTATCTTGTCAAAACATCTGCAATCAAGCCGATCAATTGTCTAATCTATTGTATCAGCTATCCATATCAACGTGATCATTATATTGTCTTAAACAGAATCGGTACACTCGAAACTAGACAAGTCAGTCTTAAACGAGGTCCAAAACTTTTGAAACCAAGCATTATCAAAATCACATCAAAAATATCAGAGAAAAGACACAGTCAGTCCAATTGTTGAGTTTTGTCCATTTTGGTTGACTCTTTTATCAAATTAGCGAAGATCGTTTCTTTTAGCTACTCAAGGATGTCCAAAAAAGTGACTAGAGGAGCTGTGATGAGCATGATCCTTTTTCTTTGTTTTTGTTTATAGTTTGAACCAATGAAGTTCTGGAGAAATTTCTCTATGGGTGTCTATGATAGGAGCATCCATCTTGTGAATGCTACACATACCTCGAGCCCTAGCGTAATTCCTAGAATGGAGGGTTCACTCCTTGTTTGGTACGTGTTTGTTTCTTTGCAATGAGATATCTATACATCTTAGTTCTTTATACCCTGGTGTACTAAGCTTCATTGTTACATAATAAGGCTCAATGATGATAATGTATTGCACTATGAATAAAGACAAGAAGACTATTCATCATCAATCATATCATTTCATTTTTCTGATTTCATCATGTTGATTGTCTCTTCAGATCATTCTATCATCAAACATTTTTTTCTTGAATCAACCTTTTTAATTCTTTCCAATAATTCATTTCATTTAATAACATCTCTCTCATCACTTAATTTCAATCTTTTCATCTATCATTTCAACATTTCTATCTATCAATAAATTTTTCCTCACCTTCATCATATTTTATCATTCATCCAATCTTGATCTATCATTTGTCTTATACAGGTTGTATCCTTTTTGAAACTAGATGTTTTGATCATTTTTGTCTTATACAAGATGTGTCCTTCTTGAAACCAGACTTTATCTTTATCTTATCAATCCCATCAATCTTATCATTCAACCAATCTACAAATCATTCTAACCATTTCTTTCCTCTAATCCAACTCATTCATGTCACCAAGTTAACCATTCTTCCATCTCTCATCTAACATCCTTCTTCTTTCGAGAGATCATTCATGCCTTCAATGCACAAACAATCTCTCGAGGGGGCATTATACCCTAAGTATCACCGGAGCATACTGGGGCATAAATTTTTTGTTTTCTTTGAAACAACGTCGTTTCGACATTGTCTTTATTATTTAATTATCACATTTCTAATGTTTAAATAATTTCATTTAAATTATTTAAATAAATTAACTTATTCCTTCAATCTCCCAAATTCTAATTCCAATTAATTTCATCTAATTTCATTTCATTTTTCCCAAATTTGAATTTCACTTAATTCCAATTAATTTCATTTCTTCCAAATTAACATTTCACCAAATTGGAATTTTAGTTAATTTCATGTGCATTTCAGCATTTGAAAGTCCAAATTCAAATTCAAATTGAAAATGAAAATGAAAATGAAATTCAATTTCAAAATCCTACAATACATGCTAAAATCAGAACTGATTGATCAAATCAGTTATCTAATCAGTTAACTCAATTAACTCCTCAATCTCCCATTTTCACTCAAAATTAGCTTTTTATGACTAATCAATCATTTTAATCTTCTAACCCATCTAATAAGTAATCTCCTCAATCAAGCCAGTCTTCTAATTAATCAATTTATTCAACTGACTACTCTATTCAGTTCACTAGCTAGTCTATTCAGTTCACTAGCCAATCTATTCAGCTCACTCTCCAATCTATTGAGTTCACCCTCCAATCAATTCTGTTGACTCCCCAGTCTAATGAGTTAATAGATCAATCAATTTTAGTTATCTATCAATCAACACTTGAGCTCAAATCCTCACCCCTTATTTGTTGAAAATCTATAAATTCAACCTCTTTTCTCAATTCACTCTAGAATCATAGTCTTCAAAATTGTTGTCCATCTTATGCAGGAAATCAAGTGCAATACCTGAGAGCCACCTACACCAACAATAATGGAGAAGAAAAATGGAAGCACAAATGGAGAATAGGGAGTTTAATTAGTTTAATTCTTCCACTTCTTTCATTTATTCCATTTCTTTGTGTTTAAAATCAGCTTGATTAGTTAAGGATTTTTGTGATTTGTCCTTTTAGTCTAATTATCAAGCATAAGAAACATAAAGCATTAATATAATTATCATCCATGATACCCAAAAGCCTATATGACATTTTGGATGCAGCATACAACCAGTTTAGAGGATGCAAAAATAAATGAATATGTAGTAGTGAATTTATCCTCTTTCATTTCTAAAACTGAAGTTGTTAGTTTGTTAAATCTTGCAAAGGAGAGATTCTAAAGAAAGAAGAGAGTCAATAAACTTATGCTCGAGAAAATAGATGAGGTGACCAAAGAGAGAGAAGTAATTTTGAGACAATTTTTGATAGATCATAGATATGATGTGAATCTGGTACATGATGACACTCAATCGGGAGAGAAATCACATGACACCTTTGTTCTAGAAGTGCATGCAACTATTCCTGATAAGTAGAAAGATCAATATTTTGAGAACGCCATTCCGAAAAATCAGATTAGTGTGCATACTAATGTTGATACCTTCGGTGAAGATGAAAAGGATCCTTCAGTAATAGAAGTTGCTTCAAAAAAGGCATATGAGGAGACAAATGATGGTAAGAAGGGTGGAAAAGATACGAGTGCAAATGTAGTAGAAAAGGAGAAAGGAGAGTAGAAGGATGATCAAGCTCTAGTGATAGTGGCAAGAGACACTGTAGTTGATAAAGGAAAACATATTGCTACTAATTCAAATGATTTTTCCCAAGGGCCTATTGATCTGATTTCTTTATCTTAGATTCAAGCATTGAATCTAGCAACTCTTGCATAGGCTAAAGCCAATGAGGATTTACTTAAGTTCCATATCGTAAACAAAGAATTAATATAATTGGCTGGAGATGTATTAGAGAAAATTTTACGATCTTTCAAACCAGACATAGCTGATAATCCATCCGGTAAGCTTAAAAGTATGCTGAATGCAGTAGAATCTCATTTTGTGTCTTTGGAGAAGGCACTAAATGTTAGAGTTTTGAATTAATTTAATTCCATGAGATTGAAAATATTTTTGAAGATGATTGAGGATAATAGTGTAAGTTTAATAACTGCTATGAAGGGTATTCAAGATGCACAAGATGAGGGTGGTCATATATACAGGTCATGCCTGATTTTTCCTAAGTTTACTACAGACATTGACAAGAAAATAAGAGAATGTGAAGGCCGACTTGCTATAATATCTCAGTCATATGCACCCCAGTCAGTCCCGACTAGTAGTTTTGAACCGTAAGTTTTGAGTATATTGGATAAGATTAAGAGTTGAAATCAAGAGAAGGACAAAATTTTGGGTAGAGTAGAAGAAGTAAGGAGTCTTATCACTCCCCAAATAGATTCTCTAATGAGTAGCATGCAAGATGCTAAAGATTCTCTAAACAAGAGTGTTTCGACATATAGAAGAGGAGCATAAATGTACACTTATCTTTTCAGTGGGATGATTAGTATTTTGGAGAGTTTGACGAAGGCATGGGATAATCACTTGCTCTCCCTTAGGACAATTTTTGCAGATATTTTCATGCTTTTGTAAGCAACTGTACATATCCCTATATATAGATTTTGGCGGATTCTTATCTTTGGCATTACTATCAAAGGGGGAGAGAGTGGAGTGAAAATTGGTGCAAATTATCAAGAGGAGCTTGTAGATTCTTGGAGAGTTTAGAGTTTTGAAGTTTTGCAGTCTTGAGTGTACAGTTCATTTTTCTCAGTGTTGCCATCAATGCCAAAGGGAGAGATTATGCTACAAGTATAGTTGTCGTTGTTAGCAGCAACCAAGAGGGAAGACTAAGTGGTGGGAGGGGTTTAGTCTTCATCGAAATAACAAACTTAACCACAAAACAAAGATTTGATAAACTACAACAATAAGATAGGTAAGAAAATTTACATCACAACACATAACACCAATATTTTGATGTGGAAAATTTGGTTAAGGGAAAAACCATGGCGGGAAACTACCCACAGTAAGATGATACTCTGCAATAGTATATAAAAAATGTTATAATGAGGAATCAACATGCATTTTGGCACACTGCCTAGATCTCACTACTCAAATATAATGGCTCGAAAGGCTATAACCCTCAAGGAAGCCTCACTAACTTACAATAAGATTCAAACTACAATCCAAAAGAAATGAGCTAAATAGCATCTCCAAATGCCTGATTACAGTTCCAGTTAAGCACATATGTCTGCCTTCCAAAACCAATCTCACTACAAAATCAACACTAAAAGATAAATCACTTGTTGGCACACAAACCTCTCTCTGATAATGCAGACACAACATCAACATCCAAACTACATGACTATATCACCTATATATACAATTAATCAACCTTGATAACAAGGTCATCTAAACCCTCAACCCTCAATTACAAAATTACATCACATGATACAAATATCAATCACCAGACCAATATAATAGTTTACATAGCATAACATGGTCCTAAATCAAATCCCCAAACTCGCAACATTGGAAATCATGTCAAGATCAATTGCAACATGCTACACCACAAGAAATACCACATAACACGCAAATCATCACCAGTTGATAGAAACCACCAAAAAATCGCACAACAATAGATGCAGATCACCAAAAAAAATAGGACATGACTAAGAAACACCAGTAAGAATGTTAGAATCATCTAGAACAACTACAACAACACCACTTTTCAAATCTTCATCGGTCAATGTCTGAAAGTTCAAGAACACAACCAATCAACAACTGTCACGAAGAAAGCTATTTTGCAGAGAAACAAATCATGATCCAACTAAAATGAAGATACACAAGACCATCCCAAGTAATATCCCAAAAACTCAGCATCAAATTTGATCACGATGAATACTAAGAGGGGGGGGGGTGAATTAGTATGCTTGGAATTACTGTACTTAAACACTTTACTAGTCTAGCAGTAAACTAGTAAAATAGTTTAGCAAACAAACTAGTTAGCACACATGCAAACCAAATAGCAAATAATGCATTCACCCATAGAAGCACAATCGCCATAACACAAGATATTTTGACGTGGAAACCCAAATGGGAAAAAACATGGTGAGATGAAACTCACAAGTAACTATCTGCAGAATAGGAACCAGACCGGTTAAGGCCATACAATGTTCTTTACCAGAACAAATCTTGTTAGGAAACTCAATCTCTATTAGGAGATAAGTCTGATTAAAGACTACCTTGCTAGAGGATTTTAGATCCATAGATGTGAACCACCTTGTTAGAGGATTTACAAAGGCTTTTTTGGGCCTACCCGGTTAAGGGTTTCTAACTTGTTAAAGATGTGAGTAATCAACAAGTGAGTGATCTAGCAAATTGCACAAATTGCTTGGTTAGATCCTTGATAGCTCGTTCTTAATGCATTCCAACATTACTTCAGTCTTCAACACATTCACACTCTATCTTCTCTCACAGACCTGAACTTCTCTTCTATAATCACACTTACAAAAACTCATCAACCACCTTAAACCCTAGCAACACCCTAAAACCCTAGACATAATGTCCTTATAAAGGAATCTGATTTCATGTCGGTCCAATAGGATTACAATACAATTTCCTAGGTTCAATGCATCTGGACACTTTTGGTAACACGACACAAATGCACCGCCAAACAATCGGTGGATGGTAACTCATCACAAAATGATGGTTGGTAACTCATCATAGAGTATTACCAGTTCAAACAAAATACCGGTTTAAGCAAAATACCGGTTGCCGGTTTGACAAAATGAAGACTGGGAAATATGAGCTATGCTGCTTCGTTCCTTCATACCGCTTGAGATCCTCAAACTGCTTGAGGTCTTCATACCGCTTGAGATCGGTAAACACTTTCTGCAAAACACCAAGAGTCTAAAGACTAACATATGATACCGGCTTGGAATCAATTACCGGTTGAATATAATTCATACATCCAAAAAGTGATCTCATAGAAAGTGTGTGACCATCAATGACAATTACAACATAATCATCAAAAATGCCAACAATATCCCCCTTTGGCATTGATGGCAACACTTAAGGAAAATTTTGACATCTAAGTGTTTTACAACAAAAATATGCCATAATCCAAATTACTCCCCCTAAGCATATACACTATCCCTTTTGCAGAAAATACAATGTATACTACTCCTTAATAGAAATAACATGAAAGTATACATAGTATGCATCAAAATTTAAATACCAGTATACTTCTCCCCCTTTGCCAACAATGACAAAGTATAGCTGAATAACCCCTGTTCCTTTAGCATTAATAACTGATTTAAAGAGTTTATGACAATAAAGAGTGAAACTTGTCAAAAACTGATTTAAAGTCCTACATAAATGTCTTCATGGATAAAGACCATGATTCAATCAATGAGGTAGCAACCTCATGCTCCATTTGCATCTGATAAACCTGCTCCTCCATGGCATCCATGGTACTCATCTCTTGAGTAACCGTTAGGGAATCTAGATTGAGGTATCATTTCTGGAGAATTTGCAGTCTTGGCAATAGGACCAGTTGAAGTTCCTACAAATTACGTGTCCAGTTGCTTATCTCTGCCTCTAGTCTTGTAGACTGAAGTTGAAGCCAGTGAGCAGTTTGTCCATATGTGGAGAAGGAGTCATATGGCATTTTGAAGGTGCTAATAACTGACTGCATATCAGTTTGTAGTTTGTCCTTTTGCGTGAGCACATCATCACAAAATAAATGAGGTTGACAAATCTTGCTGAGTAGTAGATTTACCTCATCCATTGCATCTCTAATGTCCTTCCGTGCCTTTTGAAGATCAGATCAGAGCTATGTTAACTTTCTCACCAAGGCAGTGTCCAGAGCCTTTTGATGTTCCTTCTTGGCATTTGCTTCTGCAACCTCTTCCAGGCTTTGCACCTAGTCTTCTACAACTGTGCATAGGAGCTTCAATTGTGCAAGTGAGGAATCGGTACTGGGAAGGTTTGTACTAGGTATCAAACCGGTAAGAGTGTCCACCACAGCTTGGATCACATCTTGCTCCTTTTTCCTCCTTATCACTTCTAGGCGTTCTTGAGCAACCTTAATGCTCTTGAGCAACTTTGATTCATTTGTGGACTGGAGGTCAATAGGACTAGTAATGTCACCCAGTGTAGCCTGACTACTGGTTGCCATTGGGGTCTCCACCTGTGTGCTCTTTACTGCTGCTTCCTTGTCCTTGGCTTTTTTCTTATCTTCTTGAGCCTTCCTCTACTCCTCTTCTTCTTTCTTTCTTTTCTCTTCTTCTTGTCTCTTCTTTTCATCTTTTTGCTTCATATCTTCTTCATCCTTCTTCTTCTCCTCTTCCTTCTTCCTCTTCTCCTCTTCCTATTTCTTCTCTTCCTGTTTCCGCTTCTCCTCTTCTTTCTTTTCCTCTTCCTTCTTCTTCTTCTTCTCTTCCTCTTGTTTCTTATTTTCCTCTTCTCCTCTCTTCTTCTCCTCTTCTTTTCTCTTATCCTCTTCCTCTTTCCTCTTTTCCTCCTCTTTTCTCTTATCCTCTTCCTCTTTCCTCTTTTTCTCCTCTTTTCTTTTATCCTCTTCCTCTTTCCCCTTTTCCTCCTCTTTTCTCTTATCCTCTTCTTCTTTCCTCTTTTCCTCTTCTTTTCTCTTATCCTCTTCCTCTTTCCTCTTTTTCTCCTTTTCTGCTTCTTGTTGCTTGCTTCTCTTGTCCTATTCCTTTTGATGGTGTACCCTGAGTAACTTTTTCACCATCTAAGGAGTCAACGTTAATGGGTTCCATTTGTTTAGTGACTGGTTCCCCTTCACTGTCATATACTTCATCTGGTTTTGATATTTCCAGTTCTTGCTTAGCCTTCTTGTTGGCTTGATGCACTTCATGAGTATGTAAAACAGTCGTCATATGAAGATGAGTGTCTTTTTCAACATCATCAATTATCCCTTCTAATAACTAGAGTTTTCTGTTGGCATTACAGTAAGAAATGTAGTCACATAAATCTGTCCATTTTAATTAAATGAATATTTGCTATTTATTTGATTAAAAATCTACTAGCCATCAGTTAATTAAATAAATATTTAATTAATTCATCCCCAAACATTCTTCTATTAATTAAATAAATTATTCAATTTATTTTAATTAATTCATTAAATCAAATTCCATTCAATTAAATAAATAAAATCAATTTATTTAATTAAATGCCCTTTTCCTCTTTTAAATAAATTAAATAAAACATTTATTTAAATCATTATCCCCCCCCACTTGCATTTTCCTACAAATGCAACTTGCACACATTTTGAAATAAATGAATTTTTATTTCAATAAAATCCTATTTTCCCTCACCCACCAAATCCACTTGCAAAATCTAATCCCCTTCTAGATTCTTCTAACCCCTTCCTAATTAACTTAATCCATCCCCTAATTATTGTCACATTCCTAAGCAAAATGGAGTCACTTCTCAAAGCCTAAAAGTCTTTGATAACCATTAAAGACTTTCAACCTTCAACCACTAAAAGCCTAAAAGTCTTGGATAACCTTTGAAAGCTTCCAACCTTCAACCACTTAATCCACAAAGTCTTCAAAAACCATTAATGGTTAACCCAAACCCTCCCACATGGTTAAAACATTTGTTTTGACTCAACCTCTACCCAACCCAAGGGTCTCATCAGGTCATTAATGCTTTGACCATGATTATCTCTTAATCATTTGCACAAAGGTTTATCCTTGGATTAACTCCTAATCCAGTGGATAATCCTAACTTAGGCTTGACCCTTAGTCTTTAGATAACCATGAGGTCTTCTCAGGCCTTTAATGCCTCCAACCTCTTCTCTCAACCCAATCCTATGTTGACACTTGTCATTATTTTATTGGTGCCAATTGTGCACATGGATCCCCAACTTTCAAGCTTGACCCTTGATTAAACCTTTCAATCCTGGCCATCCATTGCTCCATTTTTCCTATAAATAGAGCCCATTCCTTCATAATCCAGATCCTAAAAACTTGTAAGCATTTAGACTATAGCCATTTTAGAGAGCATTTTAGCATAAACAATCTAAATCTTGTCTTTTTGGTTAAAATATATCATTTTAGCATAAAATAGCTTTTTCATTTCATGTTTGGAGCTATTCTACAATCTCAATCCTCCATAAGCATCCATAGTGCAAAAAGCTGCTGAGAGCTACACTATTTTGGAACTTGGAGAGGAGAGGAACAAGGGAGAAAGAAGCTAAGGTCATGCTAAGAGGCAGTTGGAGATGTCTCATGATCATTTGTTCTATTTATTAGATATATTTAGCATGTCTCTTTTAGTGTCTCTTTTGGAATGCCTTCATGTTTTAGTTTTTGATTGACTAACTCTAACATCTTGTGTGTTTTGTGTTCTTTGATCTTAAGCTAATATTGTGCCATTTAGGAGGGCGTCATTTTGGAACTTGGAGAGGAGAGGAACAAGGGAGAAAGAAGCTAAGGTCATGCTAAGAGGCAGTTGGAGATGTCTCATGATCATTTGTTCTATTTATTAGATATATTTAGCATGTCTCTTTTAGTGTCTCTTTTGGAATGCCTTCATGTTTTAGTTTTTGATTGACTAACTCTAACATCTTGTGTGTTTTGTGTTCTTTGATCTTAAGCTAATATTGTGCCATTTAGGAGGGCGTCATTTGGTGAACCCGACGTGAATCGAACACGCAACCTTCTGATCATTGTTTTTGAAATTAACATTTTGCTTGTTGAAATTGCCACACAGGTCGCGCTTCGGCGCTATTGAACGCGTTTTAGCGCTATTGAAATTTTTTTTTTAGCGCTATTGACCATAAAGTAGCGCTATTGAAAATGTTTCAGTGCTATTGGAAACATTCTAGCGCTATTGTCACAGTTTCAGCACTATTGACACACTTCTAGCGCTTTTGTCTTCTCGGATTTTTCTCTTCTTTCAGCGCTACCGTTTAAATTAGCGCTTCTGTTCACGCAGACTAGCGCTATTGTATGAATCAGCGCTTCTGCAAAAACACAGACTAGCGCTATTGTAACAGAACGTTGTAAAAAAAGGCCTTGTAATTGATAAAATTATTTTTCTTAGGTTTGTGAGAGGCAGAATATATATGGAATATAACATTTATAAGTGACATTTCCTCTTCTCTTTTCTCTTTCTTATACTTTAAGTTATATTCCATATATACTTTCAGGATGTTTGAGAGGGGTTTCAGACCTCTAGGAGTTGTAATGCAAAATCTAGTTTTTGGAAGATCCTCCAAATTTCAGACTTAGTCAAATTTCAGGGCATTTCAGAATCAGGATTTGTAAAATTTGTAACCGAAAAATTGAGTATCTTAGGCTTGTGGAAGCCCCCCTTGAACACCGATTTTTACTAATTTGTTTTTGTTGATATAGGTTAACAACTCACCATAAATATCACAAATTTGTCATTTAGTGCTTAAAAAGAACTTAAAACTACAAAACAAAAAAAAGAGAAGTTTCATTGTTTTCTAGTTAGGACTCATCTTTATTTTTGGTGCTTAAAATCAACAACACAAATTTGATTTCCTTGCATCAATTGGGACCTAAAATTTACAATCCACACTTCAAATTTTGGTGCAAATAAAATACACAATCCACTTGTTTTGATTTTTGCAAGCGATTTTTACTTCAGGCAAACATGTTTTCCATTAAGTTGACTAGGATTTCAAATTCTAGATTACAAAACCCATTGCCTTTGAAGTTAAAACGAACACCATGACTGTTGGAGCAACATCTCCAAATAGTTAAATCATCTTTGCAAATGTTGGATTAAAAAGAACAAGTGAATTTCGTGTTTGGCACGCTTGTGCACAAAAGTCAGTCGAGTGGACCTACTTCTAACACACACTATCCTCTCCCTTGGCTTTCGTGGTCCTAGGTGCAAGAGAAAAGTGTTAGTAACACTCAAAATTTTATCTTTTTAAGAGAGGCCTGCCAAGGGATCGATACTCTTGGGAACGACCTCGAGCGGTAAATCCTTCGAGCCGCTATAGAAATCAGGTGAGAGCGAAAGCTGTAGCCTTGGGTATAGCTGTTCCTACAGTGTAACTGGCCGAAAGGACAAATGGGCCCCACCACCAGTTACAAGGCTCTTAAGTGAGTCACTGCAGAATGAACTTATGTCCAAAGCCATCGAACATGACTAAACACCTTTAAGTAGTAGCCCACCTGTTCTATTGATTGAGGATATTTGAGGTATAATTTAGTGCAAGAGCATAGATGGTTTTGCTCCCAAGATACTCACCATACATATTTCCTTGAGTAGAAACATAGCTTTTTGAAAAGTCACTTGTGGCTTGATAAAAGTGGTGACTCCCCCATCATAGGGATCATCTATTTGTTATGCTCATGCAAGACTTAGTATATCACATCCTTACCTGCCACGGCGGGATTCATAAGGTATGTAGTACCAAAGTCGAAGAAATATCAAGATGTGGGCTAAATTTATCACAACTGGCCATTTGACCTTAGGGATAAAGAGTGTTTGAAGTGTGTTCATTTTACAGACCTAGTGCAAATTGAGCCGACTTCAGGCTTTGGAATTACACCTTAAAATAAATCTAAAGGAAGGGTCAAAAATAAGTCCAAGGATTGGGTTGATCTAGACCCATACTCATTTGTGCCTTTGAGGCTACAATCTTGTGTTTGTGTGCTTGCTTTGTTTTCTTGTCAAAGAAAAATCAGAAAATCAACCCCAAAAACAAAGTATTCATCCAACATCTGTCAGCACAACCAAAAACATCAAAAACAAGGTACAAACAAACAAAGAATCACATTTTATGACCATTCTTCACGTCTTGCAAAAGAAGAAGTGTCATCAGAATATCACCTTGAAAAGGAGACCACTAAGCTCAAAGGCTTTAATCAAAAGGAGGAAATTCTTCTATCTCAATAGACAAATCTTTGTCTCACATAGAGTCTTTCTACATCGCATGCGTCTATACCTTCAAGGTAAAACAAATGAGTTTGATTCAGAATCATTGAACCGCAGAGCTTTTATGCAATATAGAGCTCTGAGTTATCACAAAAATCAAGGAGGAAAGATTAATCCCAATTTCTTCCCAAACATCTGTATCACCTACAACACAGCTCGAGAAGTGCCACCAACCCCTGAAAGGGAAGAAGAAGAGTTTGTCCCATTTGTGACACAAAGTTTTTATTGAAGTTAAAAACAAAACATCCATCATCTTACTCATACATTATCATTCCATCATCAATTCATCCCAAAACTCTCAAAACATTCAGAGGTTCTTGTCCCAAGATCCCTTTTTAGATATTGCTTGAAATCAAAACACATCACATCACTTTTTAGATTGTTTCTACATCTAGGATAAGCTCATCCTAAGAGACACATCTATGCAGGTTAAAACTAGTTCATGAGTGAATCCTCTCATTACTAGGTAGTCAAAATCTGTAACACATCTCAGATTTCTCTACACCTTATCACATCCAAACTCATCAAAACAAACAAGCAATTCAAAGAAAGAATTCTGGTTACATTTACCTTTAGAGTGCTAGAGATCTACAATCCACTAATCATCCATCTTTCATCGAACAACTCATCATCATCTTCAATCAACTTCAAACAAAACTTGCAAACAAAATGGCTCAAACCCGATCATGATCAAGGCAACGAGAAATAGAAATTGAGGAAGAAGAGGACAACCTCAATGAATTTCAAGAAGCACTTGGAGGAAATGGGAATGATGAAAACCCAAGTACTCCCACTCCTTCAACAATCGAAAGGGTTCAGCATAACCCTCATTTTAACAGATTATTCGATGAAATACTAAGGAGCAATGCAGATGCTCACTTTTTACGACTTGCTCAAGAAGGAGCCAAACTCCCCTCTGACTTTGATCTCGCCCAATTAAGACAAGCATCAGAAAGACAAAGTCGCCATGAGGAAGAAAGGCGTAGAGATCCCATCAGATATAACATCCCTCGAGGTAACCCACCACCTCCTCCTCCTAATGAAATGGAGATGTTGCGGCAACAAGTTGAGAATCTCGCCCAACAACTTCATAGTGGTGTTAAGACCAATCAATTCTCACTTAACGACATCTGTCCCTATCCGTTTGATAGGAATCTTTATATGCCACCCTTTCCATGCGGGTTCGAAACACCAAAATTCAAAAAATATAGAGGAAAGGGAGATCCCCGCGATCATGTCCGAGAATTTCATTCCGCTTGTCTTGAAGTGGCTTATGAGGACACATACCTAATGCGCCTTTTTCCCCAAAGCTTGGGAGGAACAACCACATCATGGTTTTCCCGACTTCCAGGTGGCATAAGAACATTTGAGGAACTCATCCAGAAGTTCCTATCTCATTACTCTTATAATATTGAACGCGACATCACCATGGCTGATCTATGCAACACCAAACAAAAACCAGGTGAATTATTCTCAGTATTCCTGCAACGATGGCGCCAAATGTCTAGCAGACGTTCTCTTCAGTTACCTGAACGAGAACTATTGGAAATTTTCATTTCCAACTTAAACGAAGAAATGGAATTTCACCTGGATGTCAAAGATACAGATTCTTTTAACGATATGATCACCAAAGGTATAAAATGTGAAAGGGCACTCATCAAAAAAGGACTCATCAAAATCTTTAATGAACCCAAAGATGGTCCTCGCCCGCGCTTCAATAGTGATAAACCCAACTTCTGGAATAAAAATAAGAATATCGTCAATGATGGAGTTGTGGATGCTCGAACTATCCAAAATGCACAACCTGTGGTTCGATTTGCAGGACAAAATCCTCCACCTCAAAATAATACAAATGGTCCTCCTAATCAAGGTCGCATCACATCTCATGATGAACCAAGACCTCGTCCACAAAAACAAAAACGCACATACACTCCCTTAGGGGAACCCATTGAAACAGTGATGCGACAACTCATTTCTCAGAATTTGATCACTCTACCTAAGCTATCAAACTATGAGCCTCAGGTCAAACCGGCATGGTGGAGAGATACTGAACATTGTGAATTCCATCAAGGAAGAGGACACAAGACAAGTAATTGTCATCGATTGAAAGATCTCATTCAGGATCTTATTGATCGGGGAGAAATTGAAATTGAAGGGCATGACCCAAAAATGACCAATAATGATCATCAGATGTTAAAAAATCCACTTCCATCGCAAGATCAAAGGGGTCCTTCCACTTCCAGATGAGGTCCTGATACCACTGATTATACGCAAGCTGCGTATAACTACACTGTCAATCACCTGTATGATGCTAGTGAACAAATTGCAACTATCACTTTCAAAAATCCCACCCCAAATTGCAATGTTGTTACACGTCGTGGCAAGGTCACCATAAAGGCAGCTCCACAAGGCACCACCTCCATCCCAAAGCAATATAATCTTGTGGAACAATTAGATAAAACGCCTGCGCTCATATCCATTTTGGAGCTTTTGCGTCTGTCACCATCTCATAAAACTATCTTGGATCAAGCACTCCAAGAGGCGTCAGTCCCTGCAAACTTAAATACGGACCAGTTTCAAGCCATGGTTGGAAATCTGAAGTCATCACCTTGTCTCACTTTTTCCGAAAGTGACAACTCTTCGTTCCAACAACCTCATAATGCCTCACTTCACATCGAAGGCTTTGTCAACCAACACAGGATCAAGCGAGTCTTGATCGATAATGGAGCAGGCCTAAAAATTTGTACACTACAGTTGGTCAAAGCGCTGGGATATGCAATAGAATCAGTGGATCCTCGCAAGAAGATCACCATCAAGGCCTATGATGATGCAGAACGTTCATCCAAAGGAGCTGTGGTACTACCAATCCGAGTGGGCCCCATGGTAAAGCACATAATTTGTCAGGTTCTGGACCTTCCTCTGCCATATAATCTATTATTAGGGAGACCTTGGATACATGCCATGCAAGCTATGCCATCTACCTACCATCAATGTATCAAGTTCCCACATAACGGTACAGAGATCACAATCCTGGGCGATGCAAATCCTTTTGCATTTTGCCATAATATCAGCCATCAACCAGAGATTACTGTTCCTAATAATAGGGAAGCCATTTCCTCCACATCATATGTAAATCCCGCCTCTCTTGCCAGTTCAAACACTCCTATACCCAAGCAAGAGAAGCTTAAGATGAAAGTCGCAGAGGAAGGTCCTGGGGAATACAACTTGAGTCAGCTCTTTTGTGTGGGACAAATGCCCACTTCTCCTAGAACACATGGTAAACTACAACGGTTACTCCAGCAACCACTAATCACGCTTGCATGTACCTTAACGCCTTTCATCCTTGGAAAGAGTCAAGAGGAAGAAACACAAGATGAGGACCTAGCGGACTGGATCTACAAAGATCCCATCACCACTGATAAACCGCAAGTTACACTTCCTACAGAACAATATGGCAAAGGCCTCCTCATTATGAAAAGAATGGGGTATGATGGTCAGAGTGCTTTGGGATCCTGCAAACAAGGACGACATGAACCGCTATTGCCAGAGTTCAAGCCCAAAGGTAATACAGGCCTAGGCTTTGAAAAAGAAGTCCTTCCTAAACTCAGATTCAAAGGCAAACCCAGCAAACCACTTTGCCCACCTACTACAAAGAGGACACCTTTTATAATCAAAGCACCATCAAACACCATCCCCACTGCCCCATCGAGGCTCACAAACCCACCGCAACCATCACCAGTGCCAAACATCCCACCAAACGAACCAGTAATCCCATCAGCAACACCATCTGTAGCAACAACTGTATCAGAACCCGCAGCAGCATCTATGGCACCAGCCGTTCCATCAGCAGCCACTGAGTCACCATTACCAATACTTCCAGTAACAAATCCTTTAAACCTCATCACGGTTCCTGCAGCACCGATCACCACAAAGATACATAAACCAATCACACCTGCCGTGTTCAATTCCAAAGACATCCCAGTATGGTATAGCAATCGGATGCTGGAAAGTGATTCAGAGACCGACTCACATGAGTGGGAATTTGATTCTGTACAGCTTAACACTTCAGATGAGGAAGACATGTCACCACCTCCGCCACGCAAAGACATCCCTGTTTACGGAGAAGCACAGATAAAGACCACTTGGGTACCTGAGCTGGAAACATCTTCCACAGACCCTATGACTCATCCTATGCCTAATTCTGACAGGGAGAGTACCATCAACGACCTTCACCACACTGTCTTAACTCTCACTGATACATCTCCCGCACTTAACCTAATCGATGAAGTAATGCCCATTATCCACCCTGAACTCATTGAATGGAACCAACCAAATCCCCCATGTCTTGACCTCTTCCAGAATGATGAGGCTATCATTGACTTTTTGGAATTAAGGGATAATCTACCAAGCGGGGATCACAAAGCTGGATTCACCATTCAACTTAATAGCGCAGCATACTTCGGGGCGGATGCCAAACCCTTCAGCTGCAAAAATATAACAATAAAACATGGATCTTCTAGTGAAAACCACACTGTGGCACTGTTCGATCTGACAAAAGTAAAAAGAAAGAGCGTCTCCAATGGTGAAAACCTCTCTGAGGCGCCTGAGGATGAAGGGTTTGACATTCTCCCTGCTAGTACACAACATGAACGATCAACGATTCTTATCGAAGAAACCAAAGAATACAATGTAGGGACTCCTGACAATCCTCATATTATACATTTGGCATCTCTTCTCACTCCAGAGGAACAGCCTAAGTTTATAGAGTTCTTCCAGAAGCGTCAGATCAACTTTGCATGGTCATATGCAGACATGCCTGGGCTTGATCCTGATTTAGTCATGCATCATCTCACAGTAGCAAAAGGAGCCAAACCTGTCAAGCAGAAGCTTCGTAAGATGCATCCTCAAATTGCAGTGCTAGTCAAAACAGAACTCAAGAAACTCCTAGATGTTGGTTTCATTAGGCCAATTGATTATGCAGAATGGATCTCCAATATTGTGCCAGTCGGCAAACCAAAAGGGGGCATCCGCATTTGTACTGACTTCAGAGATCTGAATAAGGCATGTCCTAAGGATGACTTTCCCCTACCAAATATCGACATCATAGTGGATCTGACAGCAGGACATGCCATGCTTTCACTCATGGATGGCTTTTCAGGATACAATCAAATAAAGATCGCACCAGAGGACCAACATAAGACAACCTTCACATGTCCATGGGGCACATACTGCTGGAATGTAATGCCTTTCGGTCTAAAGAATGCAGGAGCAACCTATCAAAGAGCAATGACCACCATCTTCCATGACATGATGCATACTATGATGGAAGATTATGTGGATGATTTACTAGCAAAATCACTTACTAGAGAAGGACATCTTCACATCTTAGATAAAATCTTTGATAGACTGGAACAATACCATGTTCGACTCAACCCAAAGAAATGTGTCTTTGGAGTGACCTCCGGGAAACTTCTAGGATACATTGTCTCAAGCAAAGGCATTGAGGTTGATCCAGCAAAGGTAAAGGCAATCATGGACATGCCACCTCCAAAGAATATCAGTCAGCTAAGGACACTACAAGGACGGCTTCAATCCATCCGCAGATTCATTGCACAATTGGCTGATAAATGTCACCCATTCACACACCTACTACACAAGAACATCCGCTTTCAATGGGATGACAAATGCCAGCAAGCATTTCAGGAACTTAAAGACTATCTCATGAATCCACCATTGTTGATACCACCAGATCCAAGTAGACCGTTGTTACTCTATATCTCAGCAACAAGTACAGCATTGGGTGTACTACTGGCACAACATAATGCAGAAGGAAAAGAGTGTGCTATATACTACATCTCTCGCACACTGGTGGGCTATGAACTCAATTACACACCTATTGAGCGAGCTTGCTTAGCAGTAATCTTAGCAGCTACTAAACTAAGGCACTATCTGTTAACACACAAGGTACAACTCATCACAAAGATTGATCCACTCAAGTATTTACTCAGCAAAGCAGCATTGACAGGTCGCTTGGCCAAATGGGTAATGATTCTAAGTGAATTTGACATCGAGTATGTGGACCGTAAAGCTATCAAAGGGCAGGTCATTGCAGATCAGTTGGCTGATGCACCACTCATAGGCGATCATCCTCTCATTTCCAATTTTCCAGATGAAGAGATATTCATGATCACAACAGCACAACCATGGAAACTATATTTTGATGGTTCATACACTAGGCATGGCTCGGGGGCAGGCATTTTGTTTATCACACCTCAAGGTGATAGCATCCTGAAGTCTTACAGGCTCATATTTCCATGCACCAACAATATAGCAGAGTATGAGGCTTTGATCACAGGACTCAGATTAGCCATACAATGGAAATTACAAGAACTACAAGTATATGGCGACTCCCAACTGGTCATTCGACAAGCAACAGATGAGTATCAAACCAAGGATGATAAACTCATGCCATACAAACAAATGGTGGACAGTCTAAAGACATCATTCACTACTATCACTTTTGAGCAGATACCAAGAGATCAGAATCGAGCTGCTGACGCTATGGCTACCATCGCATCTCTCCTAGATCTTCCACAAAATTCAACACGCTACGAGTTCTTGGTAGAACATCTTTGGATCCCCGCTTATGATATCCCCGAATCCGAAATGATATGTCGCCTTGTTGGTTCCGAATCCCCATGGTATGGTGAGTTCTACACCTATCTCCGCGATCACACCCTTCCTCCCAACCAATCAAATAACCAACGTAAAACCTTCATTCGCCAAACTGCTCGATATACCATTATTGCCGAAACCCTATACCGACGTAGTCTTGATGGTACTCTCCTTCGATGTCTGGAACAAGGTGAGATAACAAAGGCTTTGGAAGAGGTACATGAAGGAATTTGCGGGACTCACTCAAGTGGTCCATCACTAGCCAAGAAGATCATGCGAGCTGGATACTATTGGCCATCTATGGAAAAGGATTCCTACTACTTTGTCAGGAAATGCAAGAAATGTCAAGTTCACGGTGACCTGATACATGCACCAGCACAGGAACTGCAACCAATCACAACACCATGGCCTTTTTGTCAATGGGGTCTTGATCTTGTGGGTAAAATCCATCCATCTTCATCCAATGGCCATAAATTCATTATTACCGCCACCGAATATTTCACCAAGTGGATCGAAGCTGTTCCACTTACCCAAGTCACCGGCAAGCAGATCGCCTCATTCATCCTCAATTACATCATCTGCCGGTATGGTGTACCCATGTCTATTATCACAGATAACGGTCTTCCTTTCAAAAATCAGGATGTCCGTGAGCTTTGTGAGAAATTTCATATCCAACACCGCTTTTCCACCCCCTATTACCCACAAGGCAATGGTCAGGCTGAAGCATCCAATAAAAACATATTGAGAATCCTAAAGAAGACAGTCAATGATGCCGGCCGTGATTGGCATGTTCAATTGAATCCAGCATTATGGGCATATCGAACTAGCATTCGAACCCCTACAGGTGCAACTCCTTATTCATTGGTCTATGGTGCAGAAGCTATCTTGCCTATTGAGGTCAAGATCCCATCATTACGGGTTTCCTTGCACAATCTCATCGATGATGAAGCCTACAGAGTATCCCGTCTTCAAGACTTAGAGTTACTAGATGAGAAGCGACAAGCTGCATACAATCACCTCAAAGCCTATCAACAGCGCATGAGCAGAAGCTACAATCACCGAGTTAGACCTCGTACATTTGAGGTAGGTGATCTTGTTCTACGAGAGAATCCTCGCAACCAACCAAACTGAGAACATCCGGGCAAGTTTGAATCAAACTGGTTGGGCCCATATGTTGTCACTGCTGTATTCGGGTCTGGGGCATATCAGTTGGCTACATTAGAAGGAGAACCGCTTGCAGATCCAATCAACAGCATGCACCTCAAACGGTTTTATACCTAAGGTATACAGAGCATCAGGCTCCCCTACATATCAAGAAAATCTCAAAAACATTCAGAAAATGTCCTGAAGCAAATACAAAAACATTCAAAAAAAGTAAAGAAAAATCATGCATCCAAACGGTGAACAACCACTCCGGTGGCACCTTGGGTAAGTACGATGGTGAAAACCTGGCAAACAAACACCACTCGTAAAGGCAATGGCTCCATTATCTTTTCAGACTTGTTGCGATCACATTCATGCACACACACATCCATCCATCCAAAACCATGGCTTGATATTTGATCTGTAATCCAAGAAAGTACTCCATGCGTCTAACATCCCACCTTTTCATAGTCAGGTCTAAAAACTGGGGGCAATACCCTTAACCTATTGATGGAAGTGGATTCTACATTGTCTTATGTGTCATTACGCTCTTCATTCAGGCAATCATCAAAAATATCAAAAACATTCAAAAATGTCCCAGAAAATATCAAAAACATTCAAAAACAATACAAAATCCAAAAACATTCAAAAATGATTCACAAAATCCAAAAACATCGAAAAACCCATCGAAAATCACACAAAAACATGGCAACACCTTGTACATATTCATTCAAGCAGATACAAAACAAACATTGACAAAATACTCACACAAATGACCACTTATCACTCGACCAACACAATCAACATCTACAATCCAAACTATCTTAAACAAGGATGCATCCTTCCTTATCAAAACAAAGACAAGATGACGTTTTCTTTGACAAGAAAATTATGTTAAGCTATCAAATACTTGGCTGGTTTGTGAGTAATTCATTTGTTTATCTGTATCGGGATCTTTCAGCATTGTTTTGTATCGTTTGCACATTATTTCCGATGAAGTTCTGGGGCATGTACTAATGGTGTCTACGTGGGAAGTTCACCAAGCTACATGATCTTATGCCAAATGCAATCCTAGATCACTACGGCTTGCTGACTACAGCGTATACCTCGACCATATGAGCATGAGCCATTACCAAGGATCCTTATTCTTTATTCTTTATGTATATACTGTTTGTTTGCAGGTACAATGCTCTCCCTTTGGTTCCTCCTACCTCATCCAAACTGGATAAAGGTTTTTATTTCTTAGTACGGTATGCACTTGTCTCAGGATCTGATCAGCCTAAGATCAAGGAGGACAATCCAGGTCATACATGAAAAGAGATAATCCTTGTCTGTTCCGCAAGCAATACTCTGGTCAACTTGATCCATTATATCAAGTTGCTTGTATTAACTTGCTATATCAAAATCCATGTAAGAAATACTTAGGTCATCTTGAATCTTTATGTCAAGATGCTTGTATTCTCTTCCAACATTTTAAAGCTCAATGATGAAAATAGAGCACTATGGATCGTCATCTCATCTCATCTGTATATATTGCATTTCGTTGCATTCCACCCATCCATACATTCATAAATAGCTGCATATCATTCATACATAGTAATGACAATGGATACTCTATTTTTCCTCTTCTTCCATAGGAATGTAATAGGTCCTCCATTTCTTCTATCTAACATTGAACCCCCCCCCTCACCCTCCCCATCTTGATAATCAGCATCACATACCCTACATCATTTCTCAATCAACCCAATCAAGCCATGTTCATCACCATCCATCTCTAAATAGGAGGGATTGTGTTTCCTATCCTAAGTCATCCAATAAGCCAAGCAAGTTACTCTGTCTGCACAGGTACATTGACTCACACACACCTAGACTATCAACAGATACTCTGATCAAGTATCTTCGGGTCTCAACAGGTAATCGATTATGGTAACCTAGAATACATCAGGCATTTATCATAATGACCTAGTCTCAATGGGGTTGCCATGATTCCCCACAACCATCCATCACATGCACACACCATCAATTGATCAACCAATCAAACACAATCACATCGGACAATTACATCAATTGTCTAAGTCTCAACGAGTATTTTTGTTTCATATACCTTGACTTCATCGGGCAATTGCATCAATTGCCTAAGTCTCATCAGGTCACTTTGCTTCACTTACTCAGACTTTATCTTGTCCAAGCAAACAACTGGCATCAAAAGTCATGCTTTGACTTGACCGGGGCAATTAAACCGATTGCACCAGATTGTTCAACCAATTTTGATCACTTGTATAGCATCACTCGAAAGAACAACCACCACATTTTCACTGTATCTCCTGCATGACCTAAGGGTACTCATGGGCTTGATGTTTCTCCATTTTATCCTTGTTTTCTTCTATTTTTCACCCACGTTGCTAACTTATTCTTTTCTATCACCTCGCCAATTTTCATTCTTTTTCGAGAGATCGCCCGGTTTTTCAAAAAATTTCGGCCCATCTCTCGAGGGGGCATACCACCCATTAAATTAACATTTTATGGGGCATTTCTTCGCACCAGTTTTTCTTTCTTTGAAATGATGCGATAAACTGCACCGTCTCAAAGAGGGGCAAATGTAGTCACATAAATCTGTCCATTTTAATTAAATGAATATTTGCTATTTATTTGATTAAAAATCTACTAGCCATCAGTTAATTAAATAAATATTTAATTAATTCATCCCCAAACATTCTTCTATTAATTAAATAAATTATTCAATTTATTTTAATTAATTCATTAAATCAAATTCCATTCAATTAAATAAATAAAATCAATTTATTTAATTAAATGCCCTTTTCCTCTTTTAAATAAATTAAATAAAACATTTATTTAAATCATTATCCCCCCCCACTTGCATTTTCCTACAAATGCAACTTGCACACATTTTGAAATAAATGAATTTTTATTTCAATAAAATCCTATTTTCCCTCACCCACCAAATCCACTTGCAAAATCTAATCCCCTTCTAGATTCTTCTAACCCCTTCCTAATTAACTTAATCCATCCCCTAATTATTGTCACATTCCTAAGCAAAATGGAGTCACTTCTCAAAGCCTAAAAGTCTTTGATAACCATTAAAGACTTTCAACCTTCAACCACTAAAAGCCTAAAAGTCTTGGATAACCTTTGAAAGCTTCCAACCTTCAACCACTTAATCCACAAAGTCTTCAAAAACCATTAATGGTTAACCCAAACCCTCCCACATGGTTAAAACATTTGTTTTGACTCAACCTCTACCCAACCCAAGGGTCTCATCAGGTCATTAATGCTTTGACCATGATTATCTCTTAATCATTTGCACAAAGGTTTATCCTTGGATTAACTCCTAATCCAGTGGATAATCCTAACTTAGGCTTGACCCTTAGTCTTTAGATAACCATGAGGTCTTCTCAGGCCTTTAATGCCTCCAACCTCTTCTCTCAACCCAATCCTGTGTTGACACTTGTCATTATTTTATTGGTGCCAATTGTGCACATGGATCCCCAACTTTCAAGCTTGACCCTTGATTAAACCTTTCAATCCTGGCCATCCATTGCTCCATTTTTCCTATAAATAGAGCCCATTCCTTCATAATCCAGATCCTAAAAACTTGTAAGCATTTAGACTATAGCCATTTTAGAGAGCATTTTAGCATAAACAATCTAAATCTTGTCTTTTTGGTTAAAATATATCATTTTAGCATAAAATAGCTTTTTCATTTCATGTTTGGAGCTATTCTACAATCTCAATCCTCCATAAGCATCCATAGTGCAAAAAGCTGCTGAGAGCTACACTATTTTGGAACTTGGAGAGGAGAGGAACAAGGGAGAAAGAAGCTAAGGTCATGCTAAGAGGCAGTTGGAGATGTCTCATGATCATTTGTTCTATTTATTAGATATATTTAGCATGTCTCTTTTAGTGTCTCTTTTGGAATGCCTTCATGTTTTAGTTTTTGATTGACTAACTCTAACATCTTGTGTGTTTTGTGTTCTTTGATCTTAAGCTAATATTGTGCCATTTAGGAGGGCGTCATTTTGGAACTTGGAGAGGAGAGGAACAAGGGAGAAAGAAGCTAAGGTCATGCTAAGAGGCAGTTGGAGATGTCTCATGATCATTTGTTCTATTTATTAGATATATTTAGCATGTCTCTTTTAGTGTCTCTTTTGGAATGCCTTCATGTTTTAGTTTTTGATTGACTAACTCTAACATCTTGTGTGTTTTGTGTTCTTTGATCTTAAGCTAATATTGTGCCATTTAGGAGGGCGTCATTTGGTGAACCCGACGTGAATCGAACACGCAACCTTCTGATCATTGTTTTTGAAATTAACATTTTGCTTGTTGAAATTGCCACACAGGTCGCGCTTCGGCGCTATTGAACGCGTTTTAGCGCTATTGAAATTTTTTTTTTAGCGCTATTGACCATAAAGTAGCGCTATTGAAAATGTTTCAGTGCTATTGGAAACATTCTAGCGCTATTGTCACAGTTTCAGCGCTATTGACACACTTCTAGCGCTTTTGTCTTCTCGGATTTTTCTCTTCTTTCAGCGCTACCGTTTAAATTAGCGCTTCTGTTCACGCAGACTAGCGCTATTGTATGAATCAGCGCTTCTGCAAAAACACAGACTAGCGCTATTGTAACAGAACGTTGTAAAAAAAGGCCTTGTAATTGATAAAATTATTTTTCTTAGGTTTGTGAGAGGCAGAATATATATGGAATATAACATTTATAAGTGACATTTCCTCTTCTCTTTTCTCTTTCTTATACTTTAAGTTATATTCCATATATACTTTCAGGATGTTTGAGAGGGGTTTCAGACCTCTAGGAGTTGTAATGCAAAATCTAGTTTTTGGAAGATCCTCCAAATTTCAGACTTAGTCAAATTTCAGGGCATTTCAGAATCAGGATTTGTAAAATTTGTAACCGAAAAATTGAGTATCTTAGGCTTGTGGAAGCCCCCCTTGAACACCGATTTTTACTAATTTGTTTTTGTTGATATAGGTTAACAACTCACCATAAATATCACAAATTTGTCATTTAGTGCTTAAAAAGAACTTAAAACTACAAAACAAAAAAAAGAGAAGTTTCATTGTTTTCTAGTTAGGACTCATCTTTATTTTTGGTGCTTAAAATCAACAACACAAATTTGATTTCCTTGCATCAATTGGGACCTAAAATTTACAATCCACACTTCAAATTTTGGTGCAAATAAAATACACAATCCACTTGTTTTGATTTTTGCAAGCGATTTTTACTTCAGGCAAACATGTTTTCCATTAAGTTGACTAGGATTTCAAATTCTAGATTACAAAACCCATTGCCTTTGAAGTTAAAACGAACACCATGACTGTTGGAGCAACATCTCCAAATAGTTAAATCATCTTTGCAAATGTTGGATTAAAAAGAACAAGTGAATTTCGTGTTTGGCACGCTTGTGCACAAAAGTCAGTCGAGTGGACCTACTTCTAACACACACTATCCTCTCCCTTGGCTTTCGTGGTCCTAGGTGCAAGAGAAAAGTGTTAGTAACACTCAAAATTTTATCTTTTTAAGAGAGGCCTGCCAAGGGATCGATACTCTTGGGAACGACCTCGAGCGGTAAATCCTTCGAGCCGCTATAGAAATCAGGTGAGAGCGAAAGCTGTAGCCTTGGGTATAGCTGTTCCTACAGTGTAACTGGCCGAAAGGACAAATGGGCCCCACCACCAGTTACAAGGCTCTTAAGTGAGTCACTGCAGAATGAACTTATGTCCAAAGCCATCGAACATGACTAAACACCTTTAAGTAGTAGCCCACCTGTTCTATTGATTGAGGATATTTGAGGTATAATTTAGTGCAAGAGCATAGATGGTTTTGCTCCCAAGATACTCACCATACATATTTCCTTGAGTAGAAAAGGATGAAGCTACATTTATCTGGAATTGGAGAATATGCAACATATTATTTGGAGAATGATTACATTGCACCAAGCACCAACCCTATGACCTTAGAAGAGATTAAAGCAAAGCAAGAACATATTCAAGCTATGATTGAAATAACATCAGCATTGACCGACTCAAAGTTTAATGATCTAGAAGGCTGCAATGATGCAAAAGCAATGTGGACTAAGCTCACATCTGTGTATGGAGGTGATGAACATGTTCAAAGAGAAAAAGTAGATAGTCTAAGAGGACAACTTGAATCCATGAGGATGAATGAAGGTGAGAACATAACCCAATACAGTACAAGACTAAAGGAGATTATCAATCAAATTAAAGGAGCAGGTGGAACTGCTGAAGAAAAGGATATAACAAGTAAGTTGTTGAGAACCCTTCTACCAGCTTATGCTATTTGAGTCTCTGCAATCAATAAATTGAGATCTGTACCTAACATGCCAGTTTCTTTGGATGCTACTATTGGTAAGCTACATGCATTTGAGTTAAGTACTTTTGATAACAGTGGGTCTGTTGGTATTTTGGTATGGTTTTGTCATTGATGTTAACACCTACTAAATACACCTACTTTGGAGATCCAGCAACATTCATCAACAAGCAGTAATCTGTGCAACAGTTATTGGTATATGGTCAACTGGCAAGATATAATGTTCACTAGTACCTGGAATGACATGGAAGACACTTGGTAATGTTGAAGACATCATGTGGACACTTTATTTTGAAGTAATAATCATTGGTATATTCATATTTGCATATTTTCTTTTACCAGCAAAAAGGTCCAGGTTATCTAGGGTTACACCGGCAGGTTTATCTTTTCCAGATCAACATGGCACGCTATGGAGATGACTTATTATTATTGTAAATGCATTAATCCAACATTATTAATCGGTTATTACATCGGCTATTATATTATTTGTAAAATGTTTTTATTGTAATATCTTGTAGAGCTGACCTACTAAAATTGGTCTTAGGGTATGGTATAAATGTAAGATCTTATTTGTAAGATCAAGTGTGGAATGCGAAAAAGATTTAAGTAAAGGCATATGCGAGATAAAGTAAAGGCATACATGAAGACATCATTTGAAGGTGAAGCTAGGTTTTTGTAGAAGCATATCAATATTACACTGGTACTGAATCCAGCATATGAAGATGCTATTTTGTGCAGTACATTCTTATTGGATTTAATCATCCAACTGTAGTCAGTGTGACTCCCATTTGTGATTGAGCAGTGAGCTCTAGGCTGTTGGCCTTTCTGCATGTGCAGACTCCTTTTGTACACTTACTATTTGTAGTAGTATCATCTAATTGTGGGTAAGGTTTCCAACCGTGGTTTTTCCCCTTACAGGGTTTCCACATACAAATATTTGTGTCATGTGTTGTGGATGACTTTGTGTTTATGTTTTATGCATTAATTCTTACCAGTATAGCAATTTACTGTTAACACTGTCTACCGACATACTAAACTGGTTTACCGATATTAAGTATTAAGTTGGTTAATAAGTTTTTGATCTAAATTTATGAGACAAATGATTCACCCCCCCCCTCTCTTAGTTGTCTCCGGGACCTAACAGGGTCTTCGGTAAATAAAGTAGAATCTGCATTCAGTTCTTTTCATATTGGTGAATCTGATGATTACAATGATAGAATGAGTAAGTACTCTGAAGGAGATCACAATGGAGCAAGTGAAAGATTTCGCATGAACATGGAAAAAGCGCACAGACTGTATGAGGAAATCAAGAAGCAAGAAGAATTTGAAGCATTATTAGCCAGAAAGTTACCGAGAGGAAAAGGTAAGTATAAAGGAAAGCTACCTTTAAAATGTTTCAATTGTGATAAAATAGGACATATGGCTTCTAACTGCCCTGACAAAGAATCTAGTGAAAAGAGAGAATACCGAGATAATAGGCAGAAAGATAACCAATACAGAGGACACCGAGACGTTAGAATGAGAGATTGAAAGACATGTCTAGTAGCAGATGAGGAATCCAATGATGACAAATCTGATGAAACTGATACTGAGGAAGTTGTTTAAGTGGCTATTAAAGATGGAGAGAAGCAATTAGCATTGCAATTTACACCTTGAACCGAGTTCAACTAAAGAAAGGAACTATGAAGACACCATATGAGATCTGGTATGACAAGAAACCTAATGTAAGTTACTTTAAAATCTTTGGAAGTAGATGCTATGTTCACAAAGACGACAAAAATGGAATGTTTGATCAGAAAAGTGAAGAAGGAACATTTCTTGGTTATTCTACTAGAAGTAAAGCATTTAAATGTCTGATCAAATCATCTAACAAAATAGTGGAAAGTGCAAATGTGAAAATTGATGAATTTGTAGAAATAAATGATGAAGTAAATTCCAAAGAACCAGAAGATTATGAAGAATTTGTTTATGTTCAACCGAGAAGTACTACCGAGAATACTACTGAAGAAAATGAAGATAATGTCCAGCTACTGAGTGATGAAGAAGATCATACAGAACCTACCGAGCCTATATTAGCTAAATATGTTAGAAGACATCATGCATCAAGTCAGATTATAGGAGATAAAGATGATCCAGTGATGACAAGAAACAAACTGAGACAGAACACATGTTTGATTTTTGAATTTGAACCGAGAATAGTGAAAGAAGCATTTAACAGTGAAGATTGGGTAAATGCTATGATAGAGGAGATTGATCAAATCAAGAAGAATGACACATGGACACTAATCCCAAGACCAAAGGACAAAAATGTAATTGGTACCAAGTGGATTTTCAGAAACAAGCTAAATGAAAAAGGTGAGGTCATTCGCAACAAAGCAAGACTAGTTTGAAAAGTTTATGCTCAAGAAGAGGGAATAGATTATGGTGAAACTTTTGCACCTGTGGCTAGACTTGAGGGAGTAAGAATATTGTTGGCATATGCTTTTTTCAAAAATTTCAAGGTATATCAAATGAATATTAAATCTGCATTTTTGAATGGTATACTAGAAGAAGAAGTTTTCATTGAACAACCTGAAGGATTTGTTGAAGACAAGAGTAAAGATCAAGTATGCAAACTGAACAAAGCTTTATATGGTCTTAAACAAGCACCTAGAGCATGGTATGAAAAATTGCACTCTTATTTAATCAAGATTGGTTTTATAAGGACAAGTGAAAACAACAATATGTACATGAAGAAAGATGAGGACAATGGAATATTGATCTCAACCATATTTGTTGATGACATTATAGTTTATGGTAATGACTCCTTATGAAAGAACTTTAGAAATGAAATGTGCAAAGAATTTGAGATGTCACTAATCAGTGAGATAAAGTATTTTATAGGTTAATAGATATTGAAAATGAAAGATGAGATTTTCATTACTCAATCCAAGTACATAAAGGAAATCTTGAAGAAATTTGGAATGGAGGATTCTAAACCAGTAAGTACTCCTATGACTACTAACTGTAAATTATCAAAGAATGATGAATTTGCATCTGTTGATGAGACACTTTATCGATCTATGATTGGAAAATTGCAATATGTTGTGCATAGTAGACCAGATATAGCACATGCAGTAGGTATTGTAGCAAGATTCTCTGCAGATCCTAAGGAAACTCATATGACAACAATCAAGAGAATTTTCAGATACCTGAGAGGCACTGAAGATTATGGCTTAGTATATAGAAAGAGAAATAATTTTGATTAAAAAGTTTATACTGATGTTGATTGGGAAGGCAACATAGATGACAGGAAAAGCATAAGTGGTGGAGCTTTCTTTTGGGGAGAAAGACTAGTAAGTTGGCTTAGCAAGAAACAAGGATGTATTTCTTAATCTACAACAGAAGCTGAATATGTTGCTACAACATTGAATTGTACCAATATAGAATGGATCAAACAACTATTGGAAGGTATAAATGAGAAAGTTACCAAGCCAGTATCTATATTCTGTGATAATACTTGTGCCATTAACATTTCAAAGAATCCAATGATGCATTCTAAGACAAAGCATATATCTATAAAGTATCACTATCTTAGAGAAGACGTTCAAGAGAAGAAAGTTGTGCTGGAATATATCAGTTCAAAGGAGCAATTAGCAGACATCTTCACAAAGCCACTGCCAAGGGACACTTTTGAGTATCTCAGAAGCAAGTTAGGGGTCCTACCCCTATCTTCTACTAACTGACCGAGTTCGGTGAAAGCATCAATTTGATGAATCTACAGAATATTATGTGTGGATTGATGCTAATTTACGCACTTTAGGACGTCACCTAAAGGTGTGCCAAAAAAAATGAATAGAGACAAGTCGATCTGACCGAGACTGAGATGTTACAAAGCAAGGCAAATCACTTCACAGAGGAAAGAATCATGATTTTGTTCTTTTACTTCTTGGCATTGTTGTCAAAGGGGGAGAAGACTAAATGGTTGACTACATGATAAAGCCCTGAATGATGGAAATAACAGAAGACTAATGACAGGGGGAGTAGATTGGAAAATGGAGAAGACTAAATGCAAGTCAACAGCTCAGAAGCCTATTGAAAATGGAGAAGACTTCAGAAGACAACAAATCAAGGATAACAGGAGAAGTTTAACAACAATTTGAATTTGAATCAATTTGAATATCTTGTTGGTATTACCATTTAATTGTTGGTTTTGCCATCAATGCCAAAGGGGGAGATTATTGGCATTACAGTAAGAAAGATTGTTGAAAGAATATTGAGAAGGTTGTTGAAGATTATTGATATAACTGAAGAAGGATGGTAACTATCTTTATAACATTATTTTGTCATTGATGTCAAGAAATTGATTATTTGATTTAGTATGATGTTGCCATATCTTAAGAAGATTGATTAGAAGAGAATTAAGATGTCGGTAAAAGACACAGAAAGAATGTGATGAATAAAGGGAGGAATAAGTTATTCAATGGGAAACTATTACTGAGTTAGACAATGATGAGATCATGATGTTTAGATTGTTTTGATATCCTACATATATTGTTGATTGTAAGGTTAATACTATACTATGCAACCAAGCAAGGAACCTAGTCAGTAAACCCTAAGGAACCTAGTCGGTAAACCCTAAGGTTATCGATATCGGTTAATGAAGGTGAAATGTCTACCGAGTAAAGTTTAGTAGTTACCAAGTTGCAACCGAGTTATGACAGTGCACATGGGATGGATAAAAATATTATTTAATGAAGGACAATGATTAGCTGGAAATGTATAAATGATTGGTATGCTGTGTATGAAGTTTGTTAAGGATCTATGGCGAAGGAAAATCGACAGAAAGATCTACAATGCAAATTGAACCGCAATAACCTTATGCAAGTTCCAAGAAGGGAATGCAAGTCTCGAGGTAAGGTAAAACATTTTCAGATCAAAAGGATACATTGAACGTAGTCAAGTTTGAAGATCTGATGGCTAAAATTGATCATGGGAAATGTGATCAAGGAGATTTAGCGGTTAGCAATTGTTTATAAATAAGGAATTGTTGATAAACAATGTATGTGGGCAAGTGTATGCACATGGATGCTACATAGTGATTACCAAGCACATAAGCTTGAAGACCTGTTTGAATAACAGAGTAGAGAGCCTAACAGAGGGACAAGATAAGTCCTATGACTAGATTATTTTGAGCAAATAAGAATCTGCTTTAGCATTTTAGATGTGAAGTTGCAGATAGATTTAATTACTGTGATTTTGTAAGTGACAGAAAATCTCTTAACTGAGTGGACTTAGCAGTCTTATATGTAAACCCTTTAGCAAGGTAACATTCTAAGAGAGTGTTTGAAATCCTTTAACAATGTCACTTCTAGCAAAGTGAAGATCCTAACAGATCTGAGGGAAATCCCTTAACTGGGTCACATCTAGCAATGTGTTTGTAATCTTTAACATGATTTGCTTTTAACCGAGCATACTCTAGAAGAGTATATTTCTTAGTGGGTCTGAAATCCCACAGTGTTTTTCCCTATTTGGGTTTCCACGTTAAATCTGGTGTTATGATTATGTGTTCTTAAGTTTGCATGTTTAACAGTTTTTGGTTAAGTTGTTGAAGTATATGTTACCAAGGATGAATCTATTGATTTTATGGAAGTTTAAGTTTGTATGATTCACCCCCCCTCTCATCTTGTTAGCTATTGGCATTTGTACTTTACATCAAGTATTAGAACTAACATCTTCTCCTTCTAGTGAAGAAGAGTCCTTTGTTTTGGTTAATGACTTCAAATAGCTTAGAATGGGATAGGTCAGGAAAGTATTGGGCAAATACTTTCTCCCTTATTTCCTGTTCCTTCTCTATGGCAATGCACCATTTATTGTCTAAAGAATTATACAAAGAATCCGGCGTCTTAGATCTAATTTCTGAAGGTGACCGATAATTAAAACACAAATACTTAATGATTTCCTGTTCAACTTCTTCCTTTTCATCATCATTGAAGTCATCAAAACAATCAATTAAATCATTCAACAAATTTCTCCTAATATTCTTTATAGTTCTTTGACAATGTGTCAAAGGTTTGTAAGAAGAAATATCAATATTTACCGGTGCAGATGTTGCTAGTTCATTCTTTGTGTTTTTCTTCGTTTGCCTAGTCTTCTTAGGCGGTTCTTCTTACATAGTTTCTTCTGAGTCCGGTGTATTGTTTTTTGTCTTCCGCTTCCTCTCAAAGACTTTGGCAGGTGCCGCTTCTGGTTTCTCATTAGCTGGTGACCACTTGGTCACTTTGGGATTGGCTGCAGTAATCGGTGCCGATGCTGAAGGCACTGCCTTTCCTTTCTTTACTGAGGGTTCTACAACCTGTGTAACCCTTTCCAAATAGGTGCCGGTTCTCTTTACCTTAGGATCAAGGGGTGAGGTGACTAGGGTAGAAGCATACCCATCCAACATATCATATATTACCTCATAGCCCATAGGCTCCACTTCTTCTTGTCTAGTCTCAACGGCCTCCATTATGCATTCATCCACTTTGATGGTGAAGCAGATGTCTTCCTCATACTTTTTGACTATATCATTAGATATTCTTACCCTTTGGTTCATTTTGCATCTGAACTCATCAAAGTATTTGTTAGTACTTCTGGATAGCTGGTTCCAACCACTTGTAGACTTTCCTTGATTTTCTTTGTCACCAGTTGGTCAGTAGACCACTGAATGTCACCTACTGCAGGAAAGTAGCCTTGGAAGTAAAAGAACAACACAACCAGTAGTTGTCTAAACTTAAATCTCAGTGCATTGTCCTGTTTGATTGAATTAAGATTCAACAGAAGTTGTCTTTGCATACAAGTGCATAGATCAAATGATGCATCTTCCTTTATCATCCTGTAAGCGACATTTTCCACTGCACCAGAGACATAATTAATTTTGCTAGCAGAGAACATCCGGTAACCTATCACCATGTAGGCATACTTGACCAGATCATCCTTGATTGAGTTGATGGTCATTCCACGTGAGTCTCTCACTGAACCGGTGAGCTTGGACATTTAATTTTTTTTGACCTTCCTTAGGGCTGACACTTCCCCTGTGTTATAGAAACCGGTGATGACATGAATCGCTTCTGGTGTGATTTCATGCATCCTCTCTAAGTACATTTTATCACCATGCACTCTGCTCAGAATGATGCGAATGTGATCATCTGAAAATTCTTCAAGAAAATAGACTACGTTGTGAAGTTTCTTCTTTTCTAGAATGGTAAATTCTGGTTTAATATTCTTATCCTTCCTGCAAAACAAACTCAACTAGGAATGGATTACAAGAGACCCTAAGTCTTCAATTTTACAATCAATGTAATCTGAAATGCCTTCCTCCACTATAACTCCAGTGGGTACTAGGGATAGGGCATTGTATTTTGCCTTTCATTTGATGAAATCTACAGAATCAATAGGTGCACTAGAACTAGCATGTGATGTGGAAGCCATGATAAACAGAGAATTTTGAAAAATACCTTTGTAGATTGAAATTTAAGGCTTCACAATTTGAACTTTTCTACACACTCCTTTGGTTGTTGAAATACCGCTTTGCATTCTACACTTCTCCAACAGATGATTGCCTCAGATTCTTCTTCAGGATTTTTGATAAATTCTTTGAATCGCAATGTAAATCGCTTTTCTTCACTCTAAACTTGAAAAAATTCTTTTCTTGAAAAATGATAAGTGAGAAATGATTTGAAAATTCCTTTTAAATAGGTTCTCCACCTACCATAATAAATGCTCCACTATTAGGGCGTAAACCCTAATTTGCCTTTTACCATTTCCAGTCTTCTACCAACTGACAGGTATCTCATACCAGTTAAGGCCTTTTACCAGTGTCAACTGGGGGTTTGAGATATTTCACCATTTTCTCCCCCTAAGCTTTTTGTAGCTTAGTTTGCCGGTTCCAAAATTTCCACACTAGGTGCAGAAACTGGTTCTTCTTGCAACACTCCTGGTTTCTTTTTCCAGGTTTTGTTCATATCCGCTTGAATAGTTTGAATATCAATCTTTCCTTCTGGAGTGACCAGTATGTCATCCGATATGTTCTTTCTTGTTCTGCAGAATCTAGCAATGTGACCCGATTTGTTGCAATGATAGCAGACCATTCCAGGTGCTCTCCATGGTCCATTATTCATGTTACTATTCTTCCTCCTACATGTTGTAGCAGTGTGACCATGACAATGACAAATCACACAGATTGCTCTCCATTCGATTGTCGCTTGATAGCCACTGCTACCTGACTGATGATTAAAGGTATTAAACTGATTGGGATTCCGAATCACAAAAGGTTTCAGACGAACTCCTTGAGTCCTTCGAGGATATCTTTTAGTGTTGTTCATAATAGACCTACATTCAGATGCTCTATGCCCAAACTTGTTGCATGCATAAAAATTACCATTGAACTTATTGGATCTAGATACATTGTTTATAAAGTAAGGAACATTATTGTAGGGTTGGCTCCTACACACATTAGCAGTATGTCCTTCTTTAAGATAGTTAAAGCAAACAGGTTTGAACTTTTGCTTACCTTTACATTTGAATGCCGGTTGCTTCTTCAATGCTTTAGCATTTGCACCAGAGGTCTCACCTTCCTCATGACCGGAGTAGCCAAGCCCATCAATATTCTTGATAGGTTTGGCCGATTCAAGCTTTTGCTCTAGCTTAATAGGTACTCTTGTTGAACTTAGCAAGTATTTCCTTTGACTTAGAGAGTTCTTTGGAAATAACAACATTTGTTTCCATCAAGTTTGCATTCTCAGAGATGGCTATGTTCAGTTCTCATTGCATGTCTTGCTTTTCCACTTTGCTCGCATGGAGTTGAGCAGTTAGGGCACTGATTTCTTGTTTTAACTTGGAGATCTCATGATCTCTGTCTTTTACAAGATCTTCAACTTTCCTCCGATTCTCAAGCTCTTGACACATTCGGATAGTCATTCCTTCCAACTCCTTTCTTAGGTTGGAATTGGATTCATTTAGCTTTTCTACTTCTTGAATTAGGGCTTCCATGTCCGCTTCATTAGAGGAATTATTTTCAGTTAGCTCCATCAGTTTTTCAGCATGTTCTCTCCTTTTTTCCTGAGAGGCCTTATATTTGACCATAGGTTCATCATAGGCTTGCTTAGACTGAGTGAGCCGATGAGTAACTTCCCTCACAATTTATTCCCCCATATCTCTTTCCAAGTGGTTAAACTTATAGAAAGGTTGGCTCTGATACCAATTGATGAATACTAAGAGGGGGGGTGAATTAGTATGCCAAAATTTACTGTACTTAAACACTTTACTAGTGTAGCAGTAAACTGGTAAAACAATTTAGCAAACAAACTAGTCAGTACACATGCAAACCAAATAGAAAATAATGCATTCACCCACAGAAGCACAATCACCATAACACAAGAGATTTTGACATGGAAACCCAAATGGGAAAAACCACGGTGAGATGAAACTCACAAGTAACTATCTATAGAATAGGAACCAGACCAGTTAAGGTCATACAATGTTCTTTACCATAATAGATCTTGTTAGGAATCTCAATCTCTGTTAGGAGATAAGTCTGATTAAAGACTACCTTGCTAGAGGATTTTAGATCCATAGATGTGAACCACCTTGTTAGAGGATTTACAAAGGCTTTTTTGGGCCTACCTGGTCAAGGGTTTCTAACTTGTCAAAGATGTGAGTAATCAACAAGTGAGTGATCTAGCAAATTGCACAAATTTCTTGGTTAGATCCTTGATAGCTCGTTCTTAATGCATTCCGACATTACTTCAGTCTTCAACATATTCACACTCTACCTTCTCTCACAGACTTGAACTTCTCTTCTATAATCACTTACAAAAACTCATCAACCACCTTAAACCCTAGCAACACCCTAAAACCCTAGATATGATGTCCTTATAAATGAATCTGATTTCATGTTAGTCCAATAGGATTACAATACAATTTCCTAGGTTCAATGCATCTGGACACTTTTGGTAACATGACACAAATGCACCGCCAAAGTGTCGGCACCACCAAACAATCGGTGGATGGTGACTCATCACAAAATGCTGGTTGGTAACTCATCATAGAGTATTACCGGTTCAAACAAAATACCGGTTTAAGAAAAATACCGGTTGCCGGTTTGACAAAATGAAGACTGGGAAATATGAGTTGTGCCGCTTTGTTCCTTCATACTTCTTGAGATCCTCGAACCGCTTGAGGTCTTCATACCGCTTGAGATCGGTAAACACTTTCTGCAAAACACCAAGAGTCTAAAGACTAACATATGATATCGGTTTGGAATCAATTACCGGTTGAATATAATTCATATATCCAAAAAGTGATCTCATGGCAAGTGTGTGACCATCAATGACAATTACAACATAATCATCAAAAATGCCAACAGATCACACCGAAAATAACAGATTCTGCAAAACAGTGATCGACAAACCAGCACTACAAACCGGATCAGAAAATCTTCTCAATCTGCACACTGAAGAAAATTACAGGAATATGTTGACATCAATGACAAAAAAATATCCTAGCAACAAAAATGACCAACAATATCCAACAATCTCCCCCTTTGACATTGATGGCAACATATGAATGTGAAAAACAATCAATGCAAAGAAAAAAGATATCTCCAACAAACTCCCCTAAGATCAAGACTTCGAAATAATTTTTTCACATGATCTCTCTCCCCCTTTGAAAACAATGCCAAATATCACAAAAGAGAAAACCAAACTCTCTCTCCAAAAATAGAAAAATGAATCTCTCTTCCCGAAGTACATAACCATATCAACAAACTATTCCACCAAAGGATCAACACCAACTCATTAATCTGGATAGGAAGATAAGGCTCTGAAATCCACCAGATTGATGCAACTTAATGCATCTTGTTCTCATCAGGAGGGGTGGATATCCCTAACTTTTCTCTCAAGTAGACAAATGTATCTGCAGGCAAAGGTTTAGTGAAAATATTAGCTATTTGTTCCTTTGTAGAGACATTCTCCAGCTTCACCTTCTCTTCATTGACTTGCTCTCTCAAGTAATGATATTTGATTGGCACATGTTTAGTCTTTGACATATTGATAGCACTAGAATTATCACAATATATAATAGTAGGCTCATGATAAATAACTCTGATATCCTTCAACATTTGCTTCATCCAAACTACCTGAGTGCAATTATTAGTAGCAACAATGTACCCAGCTTTAGTAGTCGATAAGGACACTGAATCTTGCTTCTTGCTAGCCCATGAAATCAACTTCTTACCCCAAAATAATTCTCCACCAGTAGTTCTCTTTCAGTTATCAACATCACTAGCCCAATCAACATCAGTATAGGCACATAGCATAAAATCATCATTCCTTAGATACCATAATCCATAGTCCATAGTTCCCTTTAGGTATCTGAATATCCTCTTCACATCAGTGACATGAATCTCTTTTGGATCAAATTGATATCTTGTAGCCATGCATACAACATGCATAATGTTCGGCCTAGTCTGAGTGAGATACAACAATTCACCAACCATAGATCTGTACAAACTCTGATTAGCTTTAGGAGATTCATCATTCTTAGACAATTTACAAATAGTCACCATAGGAGTTCCAACCGGTTTGGAGTCATCTAATCTAAACTTCTTCAATAATTCTTTCACATACTTAGTTTGAAATATGAATATACCTTTTCTAGTCTGTGCAATCTGCAAACCTAAGAAAAAAAATCATTTTACCAATCATAGACATCTCAAATTCCTTTTGCATATCACCAACAAACTTCATGCTCAAGTTATCATCACCACCAAAGATTATATCATTGACAAATACTTCAATAATTAGGATGTTATCATTTTCTATCTTAAATTACATATTTTTGTCAATAGCGCCTTTACTAAATCCTAATTTCAACAAGTATTTATCTACTCTAGCATACTAGGCTCTAGGAGCTTGTTTCAGTCCATAAAGAGCTTTCTTCAACTTACATACCATGTATCCATCATCTGACAATGAAAATCCATTAGGTTGCTCAATGTAAACTTCTTCCTCAAGATCACCATTCAAAAAGGCAGATTTGACATCCATTTGATATACCTTGAAATTTTTATAAGAAACATAAGCAAGCAATAATGTAACAGTTTCAAGTCTAGAAACCAGAGCAAAATTATCCTCATAATCAATCCCTTCCTTTTGTGAATACCCTTTACAGACTAGTCTATCTTTATTTATGAATACCCATTTAGTACCAATAACATTCTTATCATTAGGTCTAGGCACAAGTTCCCAAGTGTTACTCTTTTCAATCTGATCTAGTTCTTCTTCCATAGCTCTCATCCAACTTTCATATTTACAGGCTTCATCAAAGTCTTTAGGTTCAACTTTGGAAATAAAACATACTTCTTCAACAAATAACCTTCTTCTAGTCATCACACCTTTATTTTTATCACCAATAATCTGATTGTCAGAACAATTCACTCTTACATACTTTGGAGTCTTTTGGTTGTTTTGGTTTTTAGGTTCCTGCACTCCTTCACCAACAACATCCGGATTCACAATCTCTACCAGATCATTCTTCTTAGGCTCTTCAAGTAGAATAAGGGCTAAAACAATATGTTGACCATCATCATAACCACATGCTCTGATCTCTTTCCCAAGGTTCTGATCCACCTTCACATTTGCACTTTCCACTATCTTTCTCAGTCTCTTATTGTAGCATCGATAGGCCTTGCTCTTTGTTGAATATCCAAAGAAAATGTCTTCATCACTTCTAGCATCAAACTTTCCTATATCCTCATCTCTTTTGATATCACATTTGCTACCAAATACTCTGAAATATCTCACAGTAGGAAAATGACCAAACCAAAGCTCATAAGGGGTCTTACCGGTATCTCCTTTTATGTGAATTCTGTTGAATGTGTAAACAACATTACTAATAACTTCTCTCCACTAGATCTTCAGAACATTCCCTTCAATCAACATAGTCCTCGCAACATCCAAAACATTGATGTTCTTCCTCTCAACAACTCCATTCTACTGAGGGGTTTTTTATCACTATTTTAAATATGTTGAAAATCTTGCCTTTTAGCAGTTGGAGTCTGTCAAAATTCAAAAAATTGACCTTTGTCTCCAAGATTATGGTTCTAAGGGTTTAGGGTTTTTGGGCATTTCAAAACCATTTCAAAAAATAAACCTTTGTGTCATTTTTCTCCAAATCTCCTATTTTCCCATTACTTTTTTCCACTTAAGTGGAAGGGCCACCGCATCGTTGAGAAGGGGGCCACTTTATGGTCTAAAGCTTAGGCAGGTTCTTTTAATTTTGAAATATATCACATTTTTTCCTACGTCCTATGTCTTTTCCTATGTATGTGTTGGGTCCTTAAAAATAGAGAAAGTTCTTGTTAGATCAATTGTTGTCACGAGATCGCAACATAAAGTTGCACGATGAAATATTTGTTGCGACCTAGCGACCAAGTAGTCAGGCCCGCTAGAAGAGAACTACTCAGGCAAGGTAAAAGTTGAGCAAGTCGAAGGAAAATCAAGCAGTCAAGAGGAAGATCTGACGGTTGTTGTGAGACTACAACATAAGGGTACACAACAGTTATTTCTTGCGACCCAGTGACAAACCACTAGTGGTGGGCCCAAGCGATAGTTAAAGCAGAAAGTTAAAGTGGTGGCAGCTAAGTTTTGAGAGAGATTTAAAGATTGAACAGTCAAGTCAAGAAGATCTGATGGTTGTCGCAAGATCACAGCATAAAGTTAAATGATGGAATATTTGTTGCGACCCAATGACCAAGTGGTGGGACCCAACAGGAGAGTGGATAAGGTGAGTTAAAGGCCAAGTAGATTGCAGATGGTTAGATAAAGATCAAGATGATCCAACAGTGGTCGCTAGACCGCGAGGGGAAACTACTCCTTAGAATATTTCTTGCGACCCAACGATAAAGAAGAGAATTTTGACGATGAGTCTAGGTTGTGCTAAGGTGTTAGGGTAGGGATCCCAGAGCCAATTGGGGGGTGCCATGTGGCAGTTAGAGGGTGGTGCCCAGATGCATCTCATGACCAAAATAGTGGCTAACACATGGTGACACCCCGCCAGAAGAAAGACTAGCTTGGGCGAATTAACGGGTGGGAAAGTCAAGAAAGATCTGATGGAACTTGGATGGATGATCCAACGGTGGTCGCCCTATCATGATGGGAAGTAGCTCAATGTCTAAGCGGCATGACTTGGTGACCAAGTGGTGGGATCTGGTAGGAGAGAAGTTTGAAGGAAATAAAGAACAAGTGGGTTGGAAATGATCAGACGGTGGTCACTGATCCGCTATGCAAAGATGCACGATGAATAATCATCGTAGATTAGTGACAAATAAAGAGCTTCATTCCAGCGGTGAGGCCAGGCCATGATGAGGTGGCAGGACTGGGACCTCAAAGCCAATCAGAGGGTACCATGTGGTAGAGAGTGGAAGAAGAACCAAGTGGTGGGGCCCGTTCTAAGTGAATTACTTAGGTAAGTTAAAGGGCATGCTTGTTTTCCACGATCGGATGGCTGTCGCCATACCGCAATGGAAACACATCTGAACTTTAAAACCCGTGACATAGAGACTAAAGGAAAAGTGCTCAGAAGGAATGCCTTATTGGTTTGTTGGTGCCAAAATTTAAAAGAATTAATTGTAGAGGTTTGCAAGTTCCATCCGACATTGTATTGAAGTGAAAGTTTGGTGAGAGGTATCCAGGGGGATATGCAGAGAACATAATGGTGCACGACTGTGTGTTTTCTTAGGTGAAACACATCAATTGTTTGGCACGTGACAATACACCTACATCTTGAAGTTGTCAGTTGTGTAAGAAATTTTGGGTACTATGAACCTGCCCTTTTGGCCATTTTCCAACTGAATGACCAGTCAATTATAGAAGCATGTGTAGTAGAAAGAAAGTGATCCTTCTCCCTCAACTTCAATGGTAAAACAATGAAAATTTTGAGAAAATGACAGTTAGGGTAAGAATATTTATTCTAGGTAGTCTGAAGCTTGTTGCATCCTGATTTTTATAAAAGGATACCAAGATTACCTAGGAAAAGGGGACACAAATTTTTTAGCTAAACTCTCGCAAAATTAATACAAGCCTTTTTTCTTAGCAATTTCTAAGTCAGATAGGATGTACTTGTAATATTTTGATAGAGAAATAAAATATATAGTCCAGAGAAGTTGAACTCAGACTTGTATTGTCTCTATGTCATTGTATTGGTGTTCAGTTCATTTAAGTAATCAAGGATTGTTTATCTGAATGACTTGTCAGGCATTTAGTGAAGTTGTTTTAAGTCTTTTTCTCAAGGAGGAAATATAAATGTACTGTGAAAAAAATCATTGATATCAGTATTTTTGGTGTGGATTTGATAATGAAGTCTGGTGCAGAATAGGACTCTATATATGTCAAGCATATACAGAGTTGATAGATCACTAACCTGTGACTTGTGTATGAGTTTCTTTAGTCAGGTTGGAGTCTGTTGTAGATGACTCTGTTGCCCAGATAAGGCACTTTTTTATTTGTTGGTTTTTTTTGCATTTTGTGATCCCTTTCAAAAAATAAAATCAACGTTCCATTTTATGTTCAATTGTACCAATTAGTTAAGAAAGTTTATAGGAATTTACACTGGTTTTCTATATACCTTTTGCTATTTTTGTAAGAAAATAGTTATAAAAGGGTTCACCAGCCCAAGATTTTAAAAGCTTAAAGTGTAGGAGGTTTCCTAAATTGGAACCTCGTCTTGTTGTCTTTATTTCAAACTTTTGTTGTTCTCTTCCATTGTAGCACAGAGGCAGTAATTTCATTTTAAAAGAGAAGGAACATTAGTTTTCAAAATGGAGAACAACAAAAATGGTGACTTTGTTGGGGAGAGTCAAATAAGATAAGTCTTATACTCTGGGATCATGTCTTTATTGCATAAAAGTGATTCACTATGTTAAAATATATTTTATTCCCAAGATATTGGGTGATGACTCCGAAGTAAGGAAAAAACCAGCGTTCTTTTAGAAAAAGTTACAATCATTTGAAAAGGTTAGTAAGATTAAAAGGGGAAGGAATACTAGGTTTTATATGAAGAAAAACCCTCAAGAAAAGTTGCATGAAGGGTTACTTGAACCAACTAGGAAGGGCTAGAAATGAACTATTATTCTTGATTTGTCAAATAAGTCATGGAAGCAGAAGAGTAATCAAATAGGTAAGTCTTTTGAGTGTCCAGTATATGCAAGGTGCAATGCCTCTTCTCATGACTCTGACCAAGATATTATGGGTTTTCATACTGGCCTATTTGGTACTAATGATGATATCCAAACCTTTCACCAAATATTATCTAATACTAGTGGTTCTGGGAGAGATAAGCATAGTACAAGTAATAGGGTCAATTCCATTCCCAAAAATATGGAAGGAAATGTCAGTCTGATTGATATTGACTAGCTAAATGTGTCGGATTTAGAGGAAACTTTGCCAAACCAAGATGAAGTGTCCCAGGAAATTGAGGTTCTCAATAAGAGAATAAATCAATTGATTGATATAAGAAAACGGAAGGAAAAGGAAAAGGAGAATGAAACCAAAGCCAAACTTATTGAAAGAGATATGCTATTAAGATAGATTGAAGATATTGAGTTGTTTTCTCAAGAAGAACCTAGGAGTGAAGAGCAAGGTTCTGTTATTAGAGAAATCCTAGATCCTAAAATTGATTCTGCACCTAAAGTTGCAGCACAACCTAGTAGGGAGGTTCACAGTGATCCCCAGCCTACCAGACCCATTATTGACAAAGGTATGTAGAAAGAAGTGGAGAATATGTATGAGGATCTAGTGTCAGGAAGTGCAAAAGGACCCTAGGGAACAACCTTGCATGAGATTGAGGTAGAAAGGATAAGGAAAGAAAATGAAAACCTACAAAGGGAGTTAGAAAAGGCTGAAATAGAAGCACTTAATGTTGAGTTCAGAATAAAGATACATTATTTAAAAGATCCTCCTATAATTTTCCCACCTACAGATCATAGTAATCCTACATCCCAACATACTTCTACCTCTCTATTGAATACTCAACCAATGATGCAAACAAATGCTACCCCAAATAATTTTGTTTTTCCCTCAAGTAAAATTCTAGCAAACCAAACCAATCATGGACCATCCCATAATCAAAGTCATCAAACTCCTAGAGCTGGTGGTTCAAGCCCAAGGGTGAGTATTGAAAATAACTTTGTTGGAAATCAGTTTCAAAGGAGACCAATAAATGTTGAGTTGTATAGGCAACTATACTTTGATGGAATTCCAAGGTATCCAAACCATGTCCCTATTGAAATGAGGGATAGACTCCAGAATTTTACTAGGAACAATGCTATCAGTGTTGAAGAGCATCTGAAATCTTTTGGTGACACGATTAATGACTATGAAATTGCACATGAGGATATCATCATGAAACTATTTGTGTAATCTTTGATTGAGGATGCTAGAGATTGGTACAGAGGGTTACCTATAGATAGCATCAGTTCTTGGGAAGAATTCAAGAATAGTTTTCAAGAGCAATATGGAGATAAGACAAATGCGAGCTTCATGCTCAATGAATTATGGATATAACTGATTAAGGATGTTTACTATCTTAATATTATTATTTTGTCATTGATGTCAAGAAATTGATTTTCTAATTCAGTATGATGTTGCCATATCTTAAGAAGTATGATTTGATGAGTATAAAGATGTTGGTAAAAGACACAGAAAGATTGTGATGAATAAGGGGAGAAATAAGTTATTCAATGGGAAACTATTACTGAGTTAGACAATGATAAGATCATGATGTTTAGATTGTTTTGATATCCTACATATGTTGTTGATTGTAAAGTTAATACTATACTATGTTACCGAGCAAAGAACCTAGTCGGTAAAACCTAAGGAACCTAGTTTGTAAACCCTAAGGTTATCGTTATCGGTTAATGAAGGCAAATTGTCTACCGAGTGAAGTTTAGTATTTACTGAGTTGCAACCGAGCTCTAACATAATGCATTAAATGATTAAAAGCATTATTTAATGAAGGAAGCCAATGAGCTGGAATTGATTAAATGATTGGTATGCCGTGCATGAAGTTTGTTAAAGAATCTATGGCAATGGAAGATTGGCAGAAAGATCTATAGCTCAGATTGAACCGCAATACCTTAGCACAAGCTCCAAGATGAGGTAAAACATTTTCAAATTGAAGGATAAGTTTGAAGATTTGATGGCTATGATTGATCATGGGATATGTGATCAAGGAGATTCATCAGTTAGCAAATTGTTTATAAATAAGGAACTATTGATAAACAATGTATGTGGGCAAGTGTAAGCATAGGGATGTTACATAGTGATTACCGAGCACAGAAGCTTGAAGACCTGCTTGATTAATAGAGTATAGAGCCCAACAGAGGGACAAGATAATTCCTATGACTAGATTGTATTGGGCAAATAAGAATCTGCTTTAGCATTTTAGATGCAAAGTTGCAGATATATTTTTATTATTGTTATTTTGTGAAGTGACAGAAAATATCTTAACTGAGTGGACTTAATAGCCTTATTTGTAAAAGCCTCTAGCAAGGTGACATTCTAATTGAGTGTTTGAAACCCTTTAACAAGGTCACTTCTAACAAGGTGAAGATCCTAACAGATCTGAGGGAAATCCCTTAACCGGGTCACATCTAGCAATGTGTTTGTAATCTTTAACAGGATTTGATTTTAACCGAGCATACTCTAGAAGAGTATATTTCTTAGTGGGTCCGAAATCCCATAGTGGTTTTTCCCTATTTGGGTTTCCACGTTAAATTTGGTGTTATGAGTGTTGTTATGATTATGTGTTCTTAAGGTTGCATGTTTTACAATTTTGGTTACTTATATCTGTCAAAGCTACCGAGGTTGAATCTATTGATTTTATGGAAGATTAAGTTTGTATGATTCACCCCCCCTCTCATCTTGTCAGTGTGGCATCTGTACTTAACAATTAGTATCAGAACTATCAATTGGTATCAGAGGATTAGACTCTGGAAGAAAAAATTTAAAGGTACTTGAGGCAAAGATCCAAAGATGTATAAGAGGGATGCACCGAGTTTCTCTACATGACAAAAAAGGATGAAGCTGCACTTATCAGGAGTTGGAGAATATGCTGTATATTATCCGGAGAATGATTTCATTAGACTAAGCACCTATCCATTGACAATGGAGAGATAAAGGCAAAGAAAGAACATATTCAAGCAATGATTGAAATAACATCTCCATTGACCGACTCAGAGTTTAATGATCTAGAAGGTTGCAATGATGCCAAGGCAATGTGGGACAAGCTCATATCTGTGTATGGCGGTGATGAACATGTTCAAAGAGCAAAAGTGGATAGTCTAAGAGGACAAATTGAATCTATGAGGATGAATGAAGGTGAGAACATAACCTAGTACAGTACAAGACTAAAGGAGATTGTCAATCAAATCAAAGGAGCAGGAGGAACCATTGAAGAAAAGGATGTCACAAGTAAGTTATTCAGAACCCTTCTACCTACTTATGCAATCCGAGTCTCTCCAATCAATGAATTGAGTCTGTACCCAATATGCTAGTTTCTTTGGATGCTACTATTGGTAAGCTACATGGATTTTAATTAAGTAATTTTGATAATAGTGGGTCTTCGGTAAATAAAGTTGAATCTGCAATTAGTTCTTTTCATCTTGGTGAATCTATTGATTACAATGATAGAATGAGTAAGTCTTCTGAAGGGAATCACAATGGAGCAAGTGAAAATTTTTGTAAGAACATGGAATAAGTACACAAACTGTATGAGGAATTCAGAAAGCAAGAAGAGTTTGAAGCACTATTAGCCAAAAGGTTACCGAGAGGCAAAGGTAAGTATAAAGGAAAACTACCTTTGAAATGTTTCAATTGTGATAAGATAGGACATATGGCTTCTAACTGTCCTGACAAAGATTATACTGAAAAGAGAGATTACCGAGATGACAGATAGAAAAATAATCATTACAGAGGATACCGAGACTTCAGAAGAAGAGATAGAAAGTCATGCCTAATAGCTGATGAGGAATCTAATGATGATAAATCAGATGAAATTGATACAGAGGAAGTTGTTTATGTGGCTATCAAAGATGGATCAGATGAAGAAAGGTATGAAGAAAAAGCTTTAATATCTCACATAAATACTAATGATTATTGGATCATAGATAGTGGATGCTCACATCACATGACAGGTGATAAACACAAGTTTGTTATGTTAGAAGATTATGATGGAGGTTATGTAAGATTTGGTAATGATGCACCATGTCCGATAAAAGGTAAAGGATCCATAACACTTCTTGACAATGCTAAATGTAATGATGTTTATTAGGTTGAAAGGTTTGAAATATAATTTGTTGAGTTTAGCACAGCTAAACAATACAAGTTACCAAATAGAATTTAAGAAAGGATTTGTCAAAGTTCATGACAAGCATGGAAAGTTAGCTGCTACCGGGACTCAAACAAAAGGTAACACATTTCACCTTGACTCAACTTAGAATAAGTGTCTTTATGCAAAGATAGATGATACCTGGTTATGGCATAAAAGGTTTTGTCATGTAAATTTTGATAATCTAATCAAAATAAGTAAGAAGCACCGAGTAAGAGGTCTACCGAGTTTGGAAAAACTTGAGAATGCTATGTACCGAGGATGCCAGATGGGTAAGATGACAAGATCAAGATTTACAAGTACGTCCTACACTTCTAAGGGAATTTTAGATCTTGTGCACACTGATCTTTGTGGTCCTATGAAAGTTCAAAGTTATTATGGTGATAAATATTTCATATTATTTGTGGATGATTATTCAAGGATGATGTCAGTTATGTTTTTAAAAGAAAAATCAGAAGCTTTTCAAATGTTTAAATGGTACAAGGCAAGAGTTGAAAATGAAACAGGAAGACAAATGAAATGTCTTACATCAGATAGAGGAGGAGATTTTACCTTTGATGAGTTCAACTTATTCTGCAATGATCATGGTATAAAAAGACAAGTCTCTGCACCGAGAACTCCACAAAAAAATGGGATAGCTAAGAGAAGAAACAAATCTATTGTGGATTGTGCCAGAACCCTGATGTTTGAAAAGAAAGTGCCACAAACATTTTGGAGAGAAGCAATAAGCACAATAGTTTACACAATGAACCGAGTACAACTGAAGAAAGGAACTTTGAAGACACCATATGAAATCTGGTATGACAAGAAACAAAATGTACCATATGAAATCTGGTATGACAAGAAACCTAATGTAAGTTACTTCAAAATCTTTGGAAGTAGATGCTATGTACACAAAGATGATAGAAATGGAAAGTTTGATCAGAAAAGTGAAGAAGGAACATTTCTTGGTTATTCCTCTAGAAGTAAAGCATTTAAATGTCTGATCAAATCCTCTAACAAAATAGTAGAAAGTGCAAATGTGAAAATTGATGAATTTGCAGAAAGAAATGATGAAGGAAATTCTAAAGAACTAGAAGATTATGAAGGATTTGTATATGATCAACCAAGAAAACTGCTGAAGGAAATGAAGAGAATGTCCAGTTATCGATTGATGAAGAAGATCATATAGAGCCTACCGAGCTTGTGTTAGCCAGGTATGTCAAAAGGAATCATGCATCAAGTTAGATTATAGGAGATAAGGATGATCCAGTGATGACAAGAAACAAACTGAGACAGAACACATGTTTGATATCTAAATTTGAACCAAGGATAGTGAAAGAGGCATTTAATAGTGAAGATTGGATAAATGCCATGACAGAAGAGATTGATCAATCAAGAAGAATGACACATGGACAATGGTCCCAAGACCGAAGGACAAAAATGTAATCGGTACAAAGTGGATTTTCAGAAACAAGCTGAATGAAAAAGGTGAGGTCATTCGAAATAAAGCAAGACTAGTTTGCAAAGGATATGCTCAAGAAGAGGGAATTGATTATGGTGAGACTTTTGCACCTGTGGCAAGGCTTGAAGGAGTAAGAACATTGTTGGCATATGTTGCTTTCAAAAATTTCAAAGTATATCAAATGGATGTCAAATCTGCATTTCTGAATGGTATATTAGAAGAAGAAGTTTACATTGAACAACCTGAAGGATTTGTTGAAGACAAGAATAAAGATCAGGTATGTAAATTGAACAAAGCATTATATGGTTTGAAACAAGCACCTAGAGCATGGTATGAGAGATTGCACTCTTATTTGATCAAGATTGGTTTTATAAGAACAAGTGAAAACAACAATATGTACATGAAGAATGATGAAGACAATGGTATACTGATCTCAGCCATATTTGTTGATGACATTATATTTTGTGGGAATGATTCTCCATGCAAAAACCTTGGTAATGAAATGTGCAAAGAATTTGAGATGTCATTAATCAGTGAGATAAAGTATTTTATAGGTTTACAGATACTGCAAATGAAAGATGAGATTTTCATTACTCAATCCAAGTACATAAAGGAGATCTTGAAGAAATTTGGAATGGAGGACTCAAAACCAGTAAGTACTCTTATGACTACCAACTGTAAATTATCAAAGAATGATGAATCTACATCTGTTGATGAGACACTTTACCGATCCATGATTGAAAAGCTACAATATGTTGTTCACAACAGGCCAAACATAGCACATGCAATAGGTATAGTTGCAAGATTTTCTGCAGATCCCAAGGAAACACACATGACAACAATCAAGAGAATTTTCAGATACTTGAAAGGCACTGAAGATTATGGCTTAGTATTTAACAAGAGAAATAATTTTGATTTAAAAGTGTATCAAATAACTGTTGGAAGGTATAAATGAGAAAGTTACTGAGCTAGTAACTATATTCTGTGACAATACTAGTGCCATCAACATTTCAAAGAATCCCGTTATGCACTCTAAGACAAAGCACATCTCTATCAAATATCATTATCTTAGAGAAGAAGTTCAAGAGAAGAAAGTGGTGTTGGAGTATGTTAGCACAAAGGAACAAATTGCAGATATCTTCACCAAGCCATTACCAAGGGACACTTTTGAGTATCTCAGAAGCATGTTAGGGGTCCTACCCCTATCTTATACTCACTGACCAAGTTTGGTGAAAGTATCAATTCGATGACTCTAAAGAATATATTTTAGGAGTTGATGCTGATTTACACACTTTAGGATGTTTACTAAAGGTGTGTAGAAAACAAAAATAGGTAACAAGAATTGAAGACATAATGCTTTGACCGAGACTGAGTTGACACATAACAACAAGGAATTCACTTCTCAGTGGAAGAAATCATGTTTTAGCTCTTTTACTTTTTGGCATTGTTGTCAAAGGGGGAGAAGACTATTGTATGGGGGAGAAGTCTGATGACAGGGGGAGAGCATTTTAGAATCTCACAGCAATTCAAATCAATTAGGTCAAATCAATTGGTTTTGCCATCAATGCCAAAGGGGGAGATTGTTTGCATTATAACAGACAATAAGAGATTTTTGGCATTTCAATAAGGATATTGAGAAGGTTGTTGATGATTATGGATATAACTGATTAAGGATGTTTACTGTCTTAATATTATTATTTTGTCATTGATGTCAAGAAATTGATTTTCTAATTCAGGATGATGTTACCATATCTTAAGAAGTATGATTTGATGAGTATAAAGATGTCGGTAAAAGACACAAAAAGATTGTGATGAATAAGGGGAGAAATAAGTTATTCAATGGGCAACTATTATAGAGTTAGACAATGATGAGATCATGATGTTTAGATTGTTTTGATATCCTACATATGTTGTTGATTGTAAGGTTAATACTATACTATGTTACCGAGCAAAGAACCTAGTCGGTAAACCCTAAGGTTATCGCTATCGGTTAATGCAGGCGAAATGTCTACCGAGTGAAGTTTAGTATTCACCGAGTTGCAACCGAGCTGTAACAGAATGCATTAAATGATTAAAAGCATTATTTAATGAAGGAAGCTGATGAGCTGGAATTGATTAAATGATTGGTATGCCCTGCATGAAGTTTGTTAAAGAATCTATGGCAATGGAAGATCGACAGAAAGATCTATAGCTTAGATTGAACTGTAATACCTTAGCACAAGTTCCAAGAAATGTATGCAAGTTCCAAGATGAGGTAAAACATTTTTAGATCGAAGGATACATTGAACCTGGTCAAGTTTGAAGATCTGATGGCTATGATTGATCATGGGATATGTGATCAAGGAGATTCAATGGTTAGAAAATTGTTTATAAGTAAGGAACTATTGATAAAAAATGTATGCGGGCAAGTGTAAGCACAAGGATGCTACATAGTGATTACCGAGCATAGAAGCTTGAAGACCTATTTGATTAATAGAGTATAGAGCCCAGCAGAGGGACAAGATAAGTCCTATGACTAGATTGGATTGAGCAAATAAGAATCTACTTTTGTATTTTAGATGCAAAGTTGCAGATATATTTTTATTACTGTTATTTTGTGAAGTGACAGAAAATCTTTTAACCGAGTGGAATTAACAGTCTTATTTGTAAAAGTCTCTAGCAAGGTGACATTCTGATTGAGTGTTTGAAACCCTTTAACAAGGTCACTTCTAACAAGGTGAAGATCCTAACAGATTTGAGGGAAATCCCTTAACCGGGTCACATCTAGCAATGTATTTGTAATCTTTAACAAGATTTGCTCTGAGCATACTCTAGAAGAGTATATTTCTTAGTGGGTCCGAAATCCCACAGTGGTTTTTCCCTATTTGGGTTTCCACATTAAATCTAGTGTTATGAGTGTTGTTATGATTATGTGTTTTTAAGGTTGCATGTTTTACAGTTTTGGTTACTTATATCTGTTAAAGCTACTGAGGTTGAATCTGTTGATTTTATGGAAGATTAAGTTTGTATGATTCACCCCCCCTCTCATCTTGTCAGCTTGGCATCTGTACTTAACAATTAGTATCAGAACTATCAATATTTTGATGGAGCTTGCTCTAAAGAAGGGTCTGGAGCAGGAGTGCCCTTTATTTCCCCAGTAGGTATTACCTTCAAGTATTCTTTTCTGTTAGCATTCCAATGTACAAATAACACAACTGAGTATGAGGCTTTGTTATTATGCTTAGAAATTGTTAAAAGACATGGGATCAAGTTGTTAAGGGTTTATGGAGACTCTGAAATTGTAGTGCCTCAGATAAGGTCAATGTATGCATCTAAAAATGACAAGTTAAAAAAGTACAAGCATGCTGTTTGGGATGTCATTGAACACTTTGATGCATTTTCCATTGATTGGATTGTAAGGTCTAAGAACATTATGGCTGTTTTTTTAGCTAATGTTTCATTAAAAAATGATGATGTAACATTGACTAGAGTTTCAATAATTGAGAGAAAATCTTGACCAACCATCCTAGATAATGTCTACAATTGGCAAGTTTTTGAGGATGATGAAGATATCCTTAGATTTGTACAATGCATAGATGACTATGAAGGTAAAAAGATTTATTGTAATGCATTGGTGGAAGCAGTAGATGGACAAGAAACAATTTTTGGAAGTGACATAGTGGAGCTAGAGACAAATGAAATACCCAAGGGACTAGTTGAACTAGAGGGTATGTTCAGTTATAGTGATGGTCACTTACATCAAGCATCATCTACAAAGTTGGAGGAGTTGGAAGAGGTAAACTTGGGGACTGAATCTTCCCCTAAGTTGGTGTATATTGGGAAAAACTTGTTTCCCCATATCAAGACTAACCTCCTTAAGTTGCTAAAAAAGTACAAACATTTTTTTGCTTGGTCCTATGAGGACTTGAAGGCCTATAGACAAGACTTATTTCAACATGAAATACCTTTGCATCCTAATGCTAAGACTTTTAGACAAAAGCAAAGACCCATCAACCCCCTCCTAGATCCCAAGATGCAACAAGAGTTGATTAAGCTGAGAGAAGGGGGCATTCTATAGCCTATAAGACATTCTTCATGGGTATCAAATTTAGTGCCTGTCAGAAAAAAGAATGGGGGCATAAGGCTATGTGTGGATTTTAGGAACTTCAATTTTGTCTCCCTTAAAGACAATTATTCATCCCCAAATATGGAAGCTATGTTACAAAGGGTAACTGGTTGTGATTTACTATCAATGATGGATGGATTTTCTAGTTACAATCAGGTATTAGTGAAAGAGTCTGAACAATTTAAGACTGCTTTTACTACCCCTTGGGGAACCTATGTGTATGTAAGAATGCCATTTGGTCTAAAGAATGCTGGAGAAAAGTTTTAGAGGGCTATGGATGTGGCCTTTAAGGAATTTATTAACATCATAATGGTTGTTTACTAGGATGATCTGACATGTTTCTCAAAGAAGGCAGATGACCACTTTGGTCATTTGGAAAAAATATTTTGCAATGCCTTGGAGTTTGGTGTATCTTTAACTCCAGAGAAATGCCACTTTGCTGTAACTAAAGGAAAGTTACTAGGGCACATTTTATGTAAGGAGGGAGTTAGAATTGACCCTTAAAGAATTGAGGCTATCAAAAGGGTGCTTCAACCAAAAAAATTAAAGGAATTCAGTCTTTTCTAGGTAAAGTAAACTTTGTCAAAAGATTTATTGAAAATTTTGCTGAAATTGTCAAGCCCATTGTGAAGCTTTTGAAGAAGGATACCAGGTTTGTTTGGAATGATGAGGCAACACTAGCATTTGATAAGATTAAATAGGCTATTTAGGAGGCCCCAATGCTTAAGTCCCTTGACTATAGTAAGCCATTTTCACTATTTTCTTTTGCTTCATATCATACTATAGTAGCGATACTACTATAGAAGGATGATGTAGGGTATGAACATCCAATTGCTTTCTACAACAAATCAATATAGGCTACTGAATTAAAGTATGAAATAATGGAAAAATAGGTATATGCTATAGTCAAGGCTATTAAAGTATTTAGGCCTTATCTGGTAAATGCCCAAATTATTGCTTATGTTCCACATGCAGCTGTCAAGGATATCCTGTCCCAATCTGAAGTAACTGGAAAAACATGCAAATGGATAAGCTGAATACAAGAATTTGATCTCGAGATCAAAATCACAAAGCTGGTAAGAGGTCTAGGCTTAGCCAAGTTGATGACTGAGACAAAATTTGAGGATATTGACATAAATAATGTTGAGACTAAAGAAGCTTTTGTAACCAACATTGAGAGGCAGCCATGGTATTCAGATATGGTATACTTCTTGAAGAATGCCTCATGTCCAGAAGGTATGACACACAACCAGAAGAGAACACTAAAGTTAAAATCATAGAAATATGTTCTTATTCAGGGAGACCTGTATTGGAGGAACAATGATGGGATGCTACTGGTTTGTCTTGACGAATTCCAAGCTGAGAAGGTTCTGAAAGAGATGCACAATGGGGTATGCGGAGGCCACTATTCAGCTAAGACTACTACTGGTAGGATAATTAGAGCAGGGTATTATTGGCCAACTTTGTTCAAGGATGCTCATAAGTATGTTAAAAAATGTGATCCTTGTCAAAGGTTCTCTTCTAAACTAAACTATACTGGTGCTTTGCCTTTGAATTCTGTTACAATTGAAGCCCCTTTTGTTCAATGGGGCATTGATTTTATTGGAGAGATAATAGAAAAATCAAGTAGGGGCCATAAATGGATCCTAGTGGCTATAGATCATTTCACCAAGTGGATTGAAGCCATACCTACCAAACATGCCACAAGTAAAGTGGTCATCAATTTTTTTATGGATAATATAATAACAAGGTTTGGTGTGCTTGCTAAAATGGTCATGGGCAATACCATGTGCTTCAGGGCTAAGGAGTTTGCAGAGTTTTGTGCTAATTATGGGATGGTTATGTCATACTCTTCACCATACCACCCACAAGGAAATGGCTAGATAGGATCAAGTAATAAAAGTCCTCAATAGTATCAAGAAGACCCTAGAGGAAAATAAAAGGTCCTGGGATGAAAAGCTCAGGTTAGCTTTATGGGTTGACAGGGCGATTGTAAAAAAGGCCATTGCTACATCCCCTTTTGATCTAGTTTATGGATTGAAAGCCAGATTACTTGTGATTGATTTGCTTCCAGTTTACAAATTTTTGCAGATTGAAGAATTAGAAATGTTTGAGCCCATGGAAGAAAGAATGATTCAGTTAGTAGAGCTGGAGGAAATGAGGATTGTAGCCCATAAAAGGAATATGAAACTTCAATTACACTCAAAATACCTTTTTGATAAAAGGACTAGTATAAGAAAATTCTAGATTGGTGATATGGTGTTGCAGTGGAATGCAAGAGATCAAGACAAAGGAAAGCACAAGAAATTTGAATCACTATGGATAGGCCCTTTGATCATTTTTGATGTTAATGGAAAAGATTCCTTTTTCCTTCAAAGATTGAATGGTGAGTTATAGGAACTTCTAGTGCATGAATAGTTTCTGAAACAATATTTCTCATGAGTTTTTCCATGCATAGTAGTTTAGGTTTGGTTTTGTTTGTTCTGCTTTGTTTTTAGTTTTCTTTTATTAGGGTTTTGTTGGTCTGCATTCCAGAGTTTTTCTAGATTCTTGTGTTGGTCTTGCATCCAACCATCCCTAGTTAGAGCCACTATTATCACTGTTTTAAATATGTTAAAAATCTTGCCTTTTAGTTGTTGGAGTTTGTCAAAATTTAGAAATTTGACCTTTGTCTACAAGATTATGGTTCTAAGGGTTTAGGGTTTTTGGGCATTTCAAAACCTTTTGAAAAAATAAATCTTTGTGTCATTTTTCTCCAAATCTCCTATTTGACCATTACTTTTTTCCACTTAAGTGGAAGGGTCACTACTTCATTGAGAAGGGGGCTACTTTATGGTCTAAAGCTTAGGTGGGTTCTTTTAATTTTGAAATATGTCGCAATTTTTCCTAAGTCCTATGTCTTTTCCTATGTATGTGTCGGGTCCTTAAAAATTGAGCAAGTTCCTATTAGATCAATGGTTGTCGCGAGATCACAACACAAAGTTGTATGATGAAATATTTGTTGTGACCTAGCAACCAAATAGTGGGGTCCGCGAGAAGAGAACTGCTCAGGCAAGGTAAAAGCTGAGCAAGTCCAAAGAAAATCGGATGATCGGGAGGAAGATCTGACGGTTGTCGTGAGACTGTGACATAAAGGTATGTGATGATTATTTCTTATGACACAATGACAAACCACTAGTGGTGGGCCCAAGCTACAATTAAAGCAGATAGTTAAAGCGGTGGCAGCTAAGTTCTAAGAGAGATTTAAAGATCGAGCGATCAAGTCAAGAAGATTTAACGGTTGTCACGAGATCGCAACATAAAGTTGCATGATGGAATATTTGTTGCGACCCACTGACCAAGTGGTGGAACCTAGAAGGAGAGTGGCTAAGGCGAGTTAAAGGCCAAGAAGATCGCAGATGATCAGACGAAGATTGAGATGATCCAATGGTGGTCGCTAGACCGCGAGGGGAAACTGTTCGTTAGAATATTTCTTGCGAGCCAGTGAAAAAGAAGAGAATTTTAGTGGTGAGTCCAGGCCGTGCTAAGGTGTCAGGGCAGGGACCCTGAAGCCAATCAGGGGGTGCCCAGGCACATCTCATGAGCGAACTAGTGGCTGACACATGGTGACACCCCACTAGAAGAGAGAGTAGCCCGGGTGAATTAACGGGTGGGAAAGTCAAGAAAGATCTGACGGTTGGATGGATGATCCGATGGTGGTCGCCATGTCGTGATGGGAAGTAACTCGATGGCTAAGTGGCATGACTTGGAGACCAAGTGGTGGGACTCGGTAGGAGAGCAGTTCAGAGGAAATAAAGAATGAGTAGGTTGGAAATGATCAGACGGTGGTCGCTGATCCGCTATGCGAAGATGCATGATGAATAATCATCATGGATTAGAGACAAACAAAGAGCTTCATTCCAGCAGTGAGTCCAAGCCATGCTGAGGTGGAAGGATAGGGACCCCGAAGCCAATCAAGGGGTACCACATGGTGGAGCATGGAAGAAGAGCCAAGTGGTGGGGCCTATTCTAAGTGGATTACTTAGGTAAGTTAAAGGGCGTGCTTGTTTTCCATGATCAGATGGTTGTCACTATACTGCAATGGAAACATGTCCAAACTTTAAAAGCCACGACATAGTGACTAAAGGAAAAGTGCTAAGAAGGAATTCCTTCCTGGTTCATTGGTGCCAAAATTTAAAAGAATTAATGGCAGAGGTGTGCAAGTTCCATCTGAAATTGTATTGAAGTGAAAAGTTGGTGAGAGGTATCCAGGGAGATTTGCAGAGAGCATAATGGTGCGCGGTTGTGTGTTTTCTTAGGTGCAACCCATCAATGCTTTGGCATGTGACAATACACCTGTATTTTGAAGTTGTCGATTGTGTAACAGATTCTGGGTACTATGAACCTACCCTTTTGGCCATTTTCCAATTGAATGACCAGTCAATTATAGAAGCAGGTGTAGAAAAAAGAAAGTGATGCTTCTCTCTCAACTTCAATGGTAAAACAATGAAACTTTTGAGAAAATGACAATTAGGGTAAGAATATTTCTTCTAGGTAGTCTGAAGCTTGTTGCATCTTGATTTGTATAAAAGGATACCAAGACTACCTAGGAAAAGGGGACACAAATTTTGTAGCTAAACTCTCACAAAATTAATACAAGCCTTTTTTCTTAGCAATTTCTGAGTCAGATAGGATGTACTTGCAATCTTTTGATAGAGAAATAAAATATACAGTCTAAAGAATTTGAGCTCAGACTTGTATTGTCTCTATGTCATTGTACTAGTGTTCATTTCATTTGAGTAATAAAGGTTTGTTTATCTGAATGACTTGTTGGGCATTTAATGAAGTTGTTTTAAGTCTTTTTCTCAAGGAGGAAATATAAACGTACTATGAACAAAATCATTGATATTAGTATTTTTGGTGTGGATCTAATAATGAAGTCTGGTGTAGAATAGGACTCTGTATATGTCAGGCATATACAAAGTTGATAGATCACTAACTTGTGACTTGTGTATGAGTTTCTTTAGTTAGGTTGTAGTCTGTTGTAGATGACTCTATTGCCTAGATAAGGCACTATTTTACTTTTTGTTTTTTTGTTGCATTTTGTGATCCCTTTCAAAAAATCAAATCAATGTTCCATTTTATGTTTAGTTGTACCAATCAGTAAAGAAAGTTGAAACAATGTACACTAGTTTTTTGTAAACCTTTTGCTATTTTTGTAAGAAAATAGTCATAAAAGGGTTCACCTGCCCAATCTTTTAAAAGCTTAAAGTGTAGGAGGTTTCCGAAATTGGAACCTCATCTTGTTGTCTTTATTTCAAACTTTTGTTGTTCTCTTCCATTGCAATAGAGAGGCAATAAATTTCATTTTAAAAGAGACGGAACAAAAGTTTTCAAAATGGAGAACAACAGTGTTCTAGGAGTAGATAATTGTCTTCTAATCCCATATTTCTCACATAATGAATTGAATTCATTGCAAGAAAATTCTCCACCTCTATCAGATCTGAGACACTTCACCTTCTATCGAGACTCAGTCTCAACCTTTTCTTTCAATATCTTGAATTTATCAAATGCTTTTGATTTCACCTTAAAAAAGATAACCCACATCATCCTAGAATAATCATCAATTAGCAGCATAAAATATCTATCACCCTGCACACTTCTAACATTTGTAGGTCCACATAGGTCAGTATGCATAATCTATCAATCCATCAAATGTATATTGTTTGCTTTCAAAAGAAATTCTTGTTTGCTTACCCAATTGATATTCCTTAAATACTAGATTAGCAGGCTTAACAATCTTAGGTAGATCTCTAACATCATGTGTATAACATCTCTTAATCATTGAATCAAAATTTACATGACATATTATCCTATGCCATAAACAACTCTCATCAATATGAACAATCAAACAAAATTTTTCACCAACATTCAAATGAAAAATGTTACCTTCAGTCTTAGTTCCAAATGAAATCTCTATACCAGAGGCATTTAAGATCTTACATTTACCATCCTTGAATTATAGATCATAACCCTTATCAACCATCTATCCAACACTCAAAAGATTATGCTTCAAACCTTCAACATACAAGACATCATCAGTGTTATTCTCACCATCAAAAGAAATAGAACCTCTCCCATGGATCACACTGTTGGCATACGATGAAGCGGTGACAATGTATGTTGTCATTGATGTCAATAAGTGCTCAAGAAGGTGCACCGGTATGCATTGGTATGAAGATTAGAAGTAGTTATGGTCAACCGGGATGGAGTGGACCGGTGTTAGGGTTCACTAAGTATGACTATAGGTTGGTAGTCTCTGTTTAGCTCTAGGGTTTCTGGTTGGCTTGTGCGGTGCAACCAATGATGTTTTGTGATGAGTTAGTTAAGAACAAGGATAAGCATCAATATGCCACATCAGCTATGTGCACATGAAGGATTTCTTCAAGGATCTTATGCATGAAGATCGAATGCATTGAATGTCTACCTTGGGAATGTGCATTTTTCTTAGCGGAATGTGAAGAGCGTGTGATGGGTTATTGTTTTCTAGATGCGGTGAAGATTGGACAATGCAAAATGTCTTGGGATCTGTCTTAGATTGTTTCATTCTATGCAATGTGTTTTGATGGTTAGGATTGGACTGCTTGTAATTGTAAACCTAAAATGTTTAGGGTTTAGGGTTTATGCTACTGACCTAATTGTTGTCTATAAGGTCGATGAGTTTTGTGATTATAGTGGTTGGAAAAAGTTGTGTTGTGTCCGCGTGTTGGAGATTTGATACTTGCTAAACCAGAGTGAGGAATCTGCAGAGTGTGATTGTAGAAGATAGGAACTGAAAAGGATCTGCCTTAGCAAGTAGTGCTATTATCATATCAAAGTGTTTTACATATTATCTTCTAACCATTTCAACAGAAGGTAAATCCCTTGACTGGGTAGCTTTAACAGGATTTGTTGTAAGTCCTCTAACCAGGCGGCTCAAGTTCATTGAGTTATTTAAATCCTCTAGCAAGGTAACCTTTAACATGGTTTCAACCTTTAACCGGGTATATAGCCATCCCTTAACTAGGTGATCTCTAACAGGATCAGTTTGTAATAGAACCTTTATTGTAAAGTCTTTAACTAGACTAGGCTCCTAACAGGGTGGACTTCAAAAGAGTTCATAAAAAATCTTGTGGGTATTCATCCCCACTGTAGTTTTTGCCATTTGGGTTTCCACATGAAAAATCTGTGTGCTATGAGTTGTCTGTTTTTCATGTGATGATTGTGTGATTCTGATTAAGTTAGATATGCATGCAGTGTTGAATGGTTGTGGTATTATTGATACAACTCACACATGATTATATTAGTGAAGTAGTTATCAAGATTTGTGACCTGTTGAATGTTGTCTGAAGTACTTTTTTTTAACCGGTTTAGCTGTCTAAAGTATCTGTACTTAACCAGTATAGCTATGGTTAAGTTCAGCGGTGAAGACAACCGTTCAGCTGTGTTTTGATATGATAAAGTGTTGAAGAAGTTTTTTTTGTGTACTAATCTAGCCCCCCCTCTTAGTACCGGTTAGGACCTTAGTAGTTCATCATTATTCATTAATTGGTATCAGAGCCCATCCAGGTCCTCGGTGATATAAGCTTAACCACTTGAGGCAAAAGATCTTGTTGTAATGATGAAGAGGGAAGGACCTAAGTTCATCAGGGACAAATTTACAATATGGAAGGACAAGATGAAGATATATATCAGGAGTTTGGGTGCACAACACTGGAGCTATGTTGAGAATGCCTATGTTATCCCCACTAGCACTCTAACTGATGATCAGAAAAGAGAGATACAAGAAAATGGGAAAGTCATGGAAGCCCTTATTAGTAGCTTGTCCGATATAGATTTTATTGATGTACAAGATAAGGACAATCCAAAAGAAGTATGGGACAAACTAGAATCCATTTATGACAGTGATGAACATGTCAAGTAGGCGAAGGAAGAAAGCCTTAGAAGAAAGTTGAAGATATGAGGATGGTTGAAGGAGAGACCATTCAACAGTATGACATAAGAATCAAGATAGTGGTTGGAGAGATCAAGAGCACTAGTGGAACAATTGATGATGCCACTATGGTCAATAAAGTTCTAAGATCACTTTTACCGGTCTATGCAATCAAGGTTGCCACTATTCAGGAGCTAAGGTCTGTCGACAAAACCAAGGTATCTTTAGACTCTATTATTGCAAAGTTGACTGCATTTGAATTGAATAGCTATGATAGTAGTGTTCAGAAGATTGAGTCAACCTTTAGAGCGTCTATTTCCTCCGTACCTATCAGGAAAGGAAAAGAGCTCAGTACTAGTTATGAATCTAGGCCAAGCAGAGATATGGACGATGAGGAGATTCTGATGGAGTTTGAAGCTCTTCTCGCCAAGAGATTTCCAAAAGGCACTAAAAAATACAGAGGTAAGCTTCCTCTGAAGTATTTTTCCTGCAATAAGATAGGACATATAGTTGTTAACTGTCCTAACAATTACAATAAGGATAAGCCAGAGAGGTTTAGGAAGTATAAAGGAGATGGTAGGAGAAATTGTCTTGTTGTAGTGGATGAAGGTGTTACCAATGAGGAATTTGAGGATGAAGAGAATGAGGACATAGTGTTTATGGCTGTCAAGGAAGAGTTTTCTGACCAGAAAACCCTTGTCTCACATATTGACAACTCTAACGAGTGGATCATTGATAGCGGGTGTTCTCACCATATGACCGGTGACCGGAGAAAGTTTGTATCTTGAAGAATATGATGGTGGTGTTGTCCACTTTGGCAACGATGCAACTTGCATGGTGAAAGGAAAAGGATCCATCTCACTAAATGGAAAGACCAGTGCGGATGATGTCTACTGGGTGGAAGGCCTTAAACACAACCTTTTGAGTGTTGCTCAACTAAATGGCAAAGGACTCATTCTAGAGTTCAAAGGTGGAGTCTGTAGAATAATTGGAAAAAGTGGTGAACTTATTGCCACTGGTAAGTAAACCAGAGGAAACCTATTTCAGTTGAATGCCAAGATTAGTTAGTGCCTGATGGCGAAATTTGATGACAGTTGGATATGGCATAGGAGACTTTGTCATATGAATTTTGACAATATTGTAAAGGCTAGTAAGATCAAGGCAGTAAGAGGATTGTCTTTGCTGAACAAACCGAAGAATGTCTTCTGCAGAGAATGCAAACTTGGGAAGATGTCTTCCTCAACATTCAAAGGTAAGTATTTTTGAGCAGAGAACTTACTTGATCTAGTGCACATCGATCGGTGTGGTCCGATGAAAACTAGAGAAGTACCGATAATTTCTCAAGAATGATGTGGGTCACATTCTTGATAGACAAGTCTAAGGCATTTGGAAAGTTCAAAGCCTTTAGAGCATTGGTGGAGAAGGAGAGCAGAAAAAGGATAAAATGACTAAGAACCGATCAGGGAGGTGAATTCACTTCTCATGAATTCAATAAGTACCGTGAGGAAAACAGGATTAAGAGGCAATTGTCTACCACAAGGACACCATAACAAAATGACATAGCAGAAAGAAACAACAAGAGTATGGTTGAAGTGGAAAGAACTATGTTGATCCAAGGAAATGTAGCTCACACATTTTAGAGAGAAGCGATGAGCACTGCAGTCTAAACCACGAACTGGGTACTCATTAAGAAAGGTAAAGACAAAACCCCCTATGAGTACTAGAATGAGAGAACGCCCAATGTGAGTTATTTTAAAGTGTTTGGGAGTAAATGCTATATCAGGACAGGTAAGCACCTGAGTAAGTTTGATGCTAAGTGTTATGAAGGAATATTTATGGGATATTCCACTAAAAGAAAAGCTCTCAAGTGCTACAATAGTAGGACTCAGAAGATTGTTGAGAGTATAAATTTCAAGACTGATGAATCCCCTGAGAAGCCTGAGCAAACCGACAACAAGCAAACAAAAGATGAACTGGGTTTAGCCTTCTGGGAATCAGTTAAGAAAGAAACAACTGACAAACACTACAAAGACCTTAGTGTTTCTGTACTGGTAGAAGCTTCAGTGGGTGAAGAAGAAGATGAAGTGGAAAAAGAAGAGGAAAAGCAAGCGAAACCTGCTACAGTCATTCCTAGGTATGTAAGACTGCATCATGATCTGAAGCAGATCATAGGAGACAAAGATGCAGGAATACTTACAAGGAGAAAGGTAAAAGAAAATTCTTGCATGATTTCAGAATTCGAACCTAAGACCATTAGAAAGGCACTTATCGATGAAGACTAGATAAAGGCAATGAAGGAGGAGTTGGACTAGATAAAGAAGAATGAAACATGGTCCTTGGTACCTAGACCGGAACACAAGAATGCCATTGGTACCAAATGGGTCTTCAGGAATAAGTTGAATGAAGAAGGCATAGTTGTAAGAAACAAGGCAAGACTTGTATGCAAGGGATATGCTCAGGAAGAAGGGGAAGACTATGGTGATGTTGGCATATGTGAAGAGCTTGATGACATGATGATATTGTATGTTGTCATTGATGTCAATATGCTGCAGTATGAACCAAAACCGGTATATTGAAGTAAGAAAACTAGCAAGAGAACCGGTATGATATTGTGAACTGGTATATGTGAGAAAAAGTGAAGTGGTATGTTGGAATGAGAAGCGGTATATGGGAAGTTTTGTATCGAAGTTTCATTTGGCATGACTACCGGTTGGTAGTCTCAGCTTCAGGGTTTCCGGTTGATGCATTCCAAGCATGTGTGATTCAATCGATGACATCTTGTCATGAGTTAGCATTGTAATGAAGAACAAATCGTGTTGCCACATCAGCCTTGTGCGTGTGAAGGATTCCCTTGAGGATTTTGCACGGAGATTGATCCTATCTACCTCAGGAATGTGCGAAGTCTCTGTAAACTGTGGAGAGTGCATGATGGGTTATCTGCTTCCTGAACTGGCAAAGAATGAACGTTGGAGAACGTCTTGAGATCTATTCGAGACTATTGTATTCAATGCAGAATGATTAATGGTCAGGATTGAACCAATTGAATTATTAAACCTAAATGTTTAGGATTTACGGTTTATGCTACCGACCTATCTATTTCCTATAAGCTCGATGATGTTTTTCATTTTGAGGTTGTTGGAAAATGTTATGTGTGTATCCAAGTGAAGAGATACTTGATTCTTGCCAGACTAAAGAAGTGTGTTGATACCTACAGAGTGTGATTGCAGAAGAAAAGGAGCTAAAGAGGATTTGCCTTGGCATTGAGTGCTTTTATCAGATCAGTGTATTACCTGTTGACTTCTAACCATTTCAGTAGTTGGAAAATCCCTTAACCAGGTAGCTTTAACAGGATTTTGTGTAAATCCTTTAACAGGGTGACTCAATTCAATGAGTTCTTCAAATCCTCTTGAAAGGTAACCTTTAACAGGGTTCTAACCTTTAACTGGGTATTTAGCCATCCCTTAACCGAGTGATCCTTAGCAGGATCAATTCCTAGCATAACCTATTGTAAAAGTCTTTAACCGGACTAGGATCCTAATAGAGCGAACTTCAAAAGAGTTCAAAGAACAGTTTGTGGGTATCCATCCCCACCATGGTTTTTCCCAGTTGGGTTTCCACATGAAAAACTAGTGTGTCATGTCCAATGCTTTTCATGTGATGGTTTAGTGTTTTATGTTAAGTGGTAATGCAAGTTGATTCAATGATCTTAACTATTTCTAATGTATTACTTGCTTAAGCTTAAGGGTGAAGTAGAAATGAGGTATTAGATTGTGTGGAGAGCTAAGAGTTACCAGTTTATGTCTTTCACATTCTCACTATGTTTTACCGATAGTGATCTGATTAAGACTGGTGTTATTATTTGCCACTTAAGAGCAGTGTTTGCAGTCAAACCAGTTTCGGGAAAGTTTTTTTTGTCTGTATTGATTCACCCCCCCCCTCTCAGTACCGGTTTGGTACTAACTATTCATCATTATTAATCAATTGGTATCAGAGCATCTTCCAGGTCCTCTATGTTGTAAGCTTAACCGCTTGAGGAAAATATCCTACTCTAATGATGAAGAGGGAAGGTCCAAAGTTCAATAGAGATAACTTTAAAATATGGAAGGACAAAATGAAGATCTACATCAGAAGCATGGGTGCTCAACATTGGAGCTATGTTGAGAATGCTTATGTTATTCTTACCAGTACTCTCATTGATGATCAAAAGAGAGAGATTCAGGAGAATGGGCAAGTCATGGAAGCCCTAATCAAGAGTCTATCTGACATAGAGTTTATTGATGTTTAGGATAAAGATAATCCCAAAGAAGTATTGGATGCTCTATAGAATATCTATGGCGGTGATGAGCATGTGAAACAAGCTAAGGAAGAGAGCCTTAGGGGAAAGTTTGAAGACATGCAGATGGTTGAAGGAGAGACCATTGAACAATATGGAATAAGAATCAAAACTATTGTCGGGGACATCGAGAGTGCAGGAGGTAAAATAGATGATTCCACTATTGTTAGCAAAGTCTTGAGATCCTTGTTACCAGTCTATGCAATAAGTGTTGCTGCTATTCAGGAGTTGAGGTCTATAGACAAGACAAAGGTATCCCTAGACTCCATCATTGCTAAGTTGACCACATATGAGCTAAATAATTATGATAGCAGTAGCAAGAGGAAACAACTAAGATCATTCCTAGGTATGTAAAGCTGAATCATGATCCAAAGCAGATCATAGGAGATAAGGATGCAAGAATTCTTACAAGAAGAAAGGTCAGAGAAAATTCTTGCATGATTTCTAAATTTGAGCCTAAATCATTTAAAGAGGCACATAAAGATGAAGACTGGATCAAGGCAATGGAAGAGGAACTTGACCAGATAGAAAAGAGTGGTACATGGTCTTTGGTACCCAGACCTGAGTATAAAAATATCATTGGCACCAAATGGGTTTTCAGAAATAAGCTGAATGAAGATGGCACAGTGGTAAGGAACAAAGCCAGACTGGTGTGTAAGGGATATGCTCAAGAAGAAGGAGAAGACTATGGAGAAACCTTTACTCCAGTAGCTAGATTGGAAGGAGTTTGTATGCTTCTTGCATATGCAGCCTTCAAGGGATTCAAAGTATATCAAATGGATGTAAAATCTGCATTTTTGAATGGAGTACTTGAAGAGGAGGTATATATAGAGCAACCAGATGGGTTTGCCTTATCAGAAGATAGTGACATGGTGTGTAGGCTACATAAAGCCTTGTATGGATTGAAGCAGGCACCTAGAGCATGGTATGAATGCTTACACTCCCATCTTGTGAAGATTGGATTTGAAAGAACAAGTGAAGATAGCAATATCTATTTGAAGTTAGAAGGAGATCAGATTATGATTTGTGAAGTATTTTTTGATGACATAATTTTTGGTGGAGATGACAAGATGAGTCATGAATTTGCGGATGAGATGAAGAAGGAATTTGAGATGACACTTATAGGGGAGATTAAGTTCTTCATTGGACTAGAGATTCAACAAATGAAAGATCGTATCTTTATCACTCAGTCTAAGTATGTCAAAGAGGTGTTGAAGACCTTTGGTATGGAAGACAACAAACCATTTGGTACACCGATGGTGACTGGTTGCAAATTATCAAAAGAAGATGACTCAGCATTGCTGAATGAGAATGATTACTGATCAATGATTGGTAAGTTGCACTATGTAGTACATAGCAAACTGGACATTACACATGTAGTGGGCATTACTGCACGATTCTAGAAAAGTCCAAGAGAATCCCACTTGGTAGTAGTCAAGCGGATTCTTAGATATCTGAAGGGAACTATTGACTATGGATTATGGTATCCATTTAGAAATGATTTCAACTTGAAAATGTTTACAGATGCTGATTGGGCTGATAATGTGGACAACTGGAAAAGCACAACTGGTGGTGCATTCTTTCTTGGTGGTAGACTAGTCTCATGGATGAGTAAGAAGCAGAGTTCTATCTCTTAGTCCACAACAGAAGTAGAATATGTTGTAGCATTTATGAACTGTACCTAGACAATTTGGATGAAGCATGAATTAAGTGGCTTCAAAGTTCCTATATCTGAATTGGTAAGTATATTTTGCGACAACACAAGTGCAATTAATATTTCCAAGAATCCAGTTTTACATGTTAGAACCAAGCACTTCGAGCTCAAGTATCATTTCTTGAGGGAGAAGGTTCAGAACAAAGAAGTGGTATTGGAACATGTTTCCAGTAAGGAGCAATTAGCAGACATATTCACCAAGCCTCTACCGAAGGCTACATTTACCTATTTAAGAGGTGAATTAGGGGTGCTACCCCTTTAAGAGGTGAACTAAAGGTGTGTGCTCCACATCAGTCAGGTATTGCATTGATAAATATTTTTTAGGATTGGTGTGTTGAAAGATGCTACTCCTTAGGGGGAGCGACATAGTGGAACATAGTTGTTTGTGCCTCCACTTTGGCATTGTTGTCAAGGGGGAAGAAGATGTGATGTGAAGTAGAGAAGATATCTGCAGTATTGGGGAGAAGATGTGAAGCAGAAAGATATCTTTGTATATTACCATCAATAACAAAGGGGGAAATTGTTGGCATATGTGCAGAGCTTGATGACATGATGATATTGTATGTTGTCATTGATGTCAATATGCTGTAGTATGAACCAGTATATTGAAGTAAGAAAACTGGCAAGAGATCTGGTATGATATTGTGAACCGGTATATGTGAGAAAAAGTGAAGCGGTATGTTGGAATGAGAACCGGTATATGGGAAGTTTTGTATCGGGGTTTTATTTGGCATGACTACCGGTTGGTAGTCTTAGCTTCAGGGTTTCTGGTTGATGCATTCCAAGCCTGTGTGATTCAATCGATGACATCTTGTGATGAGTTATCATTGTAATGAAGATCAGATTGTGTTGCCATGTTAGCCTTGTGCGCGTGAAGGATTCCCTTGAGGATCTTGCATGGAGATTGATCCTATCTACCTCGGGAATGTGCAAAGTATCTGTAAACAGTGGAGAGCGCGTGATGGGTTATTAGCTTCTTGAAGCGGCAAAGAATGAACGTTGGAGAACATCTTGAGATCTATTCGAGACTGTTGTATTCAATGCAGTATGATTCACAGTTATGATTGAACCGATTGAATTGTTAAACCTAAATGTTTAGGGTTTAGGGTTTATGCTACTGACCTATCTGTTTCCTATAAGGTCGATGATGTTTTTCATTTTGAAGTTGTTGGCAAATGTTATATGTGTATCCAAGTGAAGAGATACTTGATTCTTGCCAGACCAAAGAAGTGTGTTGATACCTATAGATTGTGATTGCAGAAGAAAAGGAGCTAAAGAGCATCTGCCTTGGCATTGAGTACTATTATCAGATCAGTGTATTACCTGTTGACTTCTAACCAATTCAGCAGTTGGAAAATCCCTTAACCGGGTAGCCTTAACAGGCTTTTGTGTAAATCCTTTAATAGGGTGATTCAATTCAATGAGTTCTTCAAATCCTCTTGCGAGGTAACCTTTAACCGAGTATTTAGCCATCCCTTAACCGGGTGATCCTTAGTAGGATCGGTTCCTAGCAGAACCTATTGTAAAAGTATTTAACCGGACTAGGCTCCTAACAGAGCAGACTTCAAAAGAGTTCAAAGAACAGCTTGTGGGTATTCATCCCCACCGTGGTTTTTCTTAGTTGGGTTTCCACGTGAAAAACTAGTGTGTCATATGTGATGCTTTTCATGTGATGGCTTAGTGTTTTATGTTAAGTGTTAATGCAAGTTGATTCAATGATCTTAAGTATTTATGATGTATTACTTGCTTAAGCTTAAGGGTGAAGTGGAAATGAGGTATTAGATTGTGTGAAGAGCTAAGAGTTACCAGTTTATGTCTTTCACATTCTCACTGTGTTTTATTGGTAGTGATCTGATTTAGACTGGTGCTATTGTTTGCTAGTTAAGAGCAGTGTTTGTAGTCAAACCGGTTCAGGGAAAGTTTTTTTTGTCTATACTGATTCACCCTCCCCTCTCAGTACCAGTTTGGTACTAACTGTTTATCATTATTCATCAGGTGAAACCTTTGCCCCAGTGGCTAGACTGGAAGGTGTCCAAATGCTACTTGCATTTGCAGCATTCAAGGGATTTAAGGTATACCAGATGGATGTGAAGTCTGCCGTCTTAAATGAAATCCTAGAGGAAGAAGTGTATATTGAGCAACCAGATGGGTTTGCTTTGTCAGAAGATAGTGACATGGTGTGAAGATTACACAAGGCCCTGTATGGATTGAAACAGGAACTAAGGGCATGGTACGAATGATTAGACTCTCATCTTGTGAAGATAGGGTTTCTGAGAACAAGTGAGGACAACAACATCTACTTGAAATCTGAAGGTGGTCAGATTCTGATATGTGAAGTATTTGTAAATGATATTATCTTTGGTGGAGATGATAATATGAGTTTGCAGATGAGATGAAAAAGGAGTTTGAGATGTCTCTGATTGGAGAGAAATTTTTTCATTGGTCTATAGATTCAGAAGATGAAAGAAGGTATCTTCATTACCTAGTCCAAGTATATCAAAGAGGTATTGAAGACCTTTGGCATGGAGGAGAGCAAACCTGTTGGAACACTGATGCTGACCGACTGCAAACTAGCAAAGGAGGATGATACATCGTTGGTTGATGAGAAGGAGTATCGGTCAATGATCAGTAAGTTGCATTATGTGGTGCATAACAGACCAGATATTGCTCATGTAGTGGGCATAGTGGCCTGTTTTTAGAAGAGTCCAAGAGAATCCCACTTGGTAGTGATAAAGAGGATTCTTAGATATCTGAAAGGGACAATTGATTATGGATTGTGGTATCCATACAATGGCAACTTTGATCTCAAAGTGTTTACAGATGTAGATTGGGCAGGTAATGCAGATGACCAGAAGAGCACAACTGGTGGAGCATTCTTCCTTGGTGGAAGACTAGTCTCGTGGATGAGCAAGAAGCAAAGCTCTATTTCCCAGTCTATAGCTGAAGTGGAGTATGTGGCAGCATTTATGAACTACACTCAGGCAATCTGGATGAAGCATGTACCGAATGGCTTCAAAGTGACTATATCTGAACCGGTGAGTATTTTCTGTGATAATACTAGTGCAATAAATATTTCTGAAAATCCAATATTGCATGATAGGACTAAGCATATTGAGCTCAAGTATCATTTCTTGAGAGAAAAGGTTCAAAATAAAGAGGTTGTATTAGAACATGTTTCCAGTAAGGAGCAACTAGCAGCCATATTCACTAAGCTCTTACCGAAGACTACATTTACCTATTTGAGAGGTGAATTAGGGGTTCTGCCCCTTCATGAAGTAAATTAAAGTTGTGTGCTCCACATCAGTCAGGTACTACCATGTCAGATCTTATAGGATTGATGTGTTGAAGGATGCTACTCCATAGGGGGAGCAACATAGTGGAGCTTGGAAGCTTGTGCCTCCACTTTGGCATTCTTGTCAAATCGGGAGAAGATATCTGATGATGAAGATATATGGTGGAGAAGATATATGGCAAAGTTCACACTAACTAGTCTAGGTGGTGGTGGTGATCTTTCAAGATTAAACCGGTATATGTTATTAAGAATGGTGCAGATACTGAGCATTGATACATTGAGGATTGCCATCAATGCCAAAGGGGGAGATTGTTGGCATACGATGAAGCGATCACAATGTATGTTGTCATTGATATCAATAAGTGCTCAAGCAGGTGCATCGATATGCATCGGTATGAAGATTGGAAGTTGTTATGGTCAACTGGGATGGAGTGGACCGGTGTCGGGGTTCACCAAGTATGACTATCGGTTGGTAGTCTCTGTTTAGCTCTAGGGTTTCCGGTTTGGCTTGTGCGGTGCAATCGATGATGTTTTGTGATGAGTTAGTTAAGAACAAGGATAAGGATCAAGATGCCATGTCAGTTATGTGCACGTGAAGGATTTCTTCGAGGATCTTTCACATGAAGTTCAAATGCATTGAATGTCTACCTTGGGAATGTGCATTTTTCTTAGCGGAATGTGAAGAGTGCATGATGGGTTATTGTTTTCCAGCTTTGGTGAAGATTGGACGATGCAGAATGTCTTGACATCTGTCTTAGATCATTTCATTCTATGCAATGTGTTTTGATGGTCAGGATTGGACTGCTTGTAATTGTTAACCTAAAATGTTTAGGGTTTAGGGTTTATGCTATTGACCTAATTGTTGTCTATAAGGTCTATGAGTTTTTTTATTGCATTGGTTGGAAAAAGTTGTGCTGTGTCCATGTGTTGGAGATTTGATACTTGCCAAACTAGAGTGAGGAATCTGCAGAGTGTGATTGCAGAAGAGAGGAACTGAAAAGGATCTTCCTTAGCAAGTAGTGTTGTTATCAGATCAGAGTGTTTTACCTGTTGTCTTCTAACCATTTCAACAAAAGGTAAATCCCTTGACTAGGTAGCTTTAACAAGCTTTGTTGTAAGTCCTCTAACTAGGCGGCTCAAGTTCATTGAGTTATTTAAATCCTTTAGCGAGGTAACCTTTAACAGGGTTTCAACCTTTAACAGGTTATATAGCCATCCCTTAATTGGGTGATCTCTAACAGGATCGGTTTCTAATATAACCTTTATTGTAAAGTCTTTAACCAAACTAGGCTCCTAACAGAGAAGACTTCAAAACAGTTCACAAACAAGCTTGTTGGTATTCATCCCCACCGTGGTTTTTCCCATTTGGGTTTCCACGTGAAAAATCTATGTGTTATGGGTTGTCAGTTTTTCATGTGATGATTGTGTGATTTTGATTAAGTTAGATATGCATGTAGTGTTGAATGGTTGTGGTATTATTGATACAACTCATGCATGATTATATCAGTGAAGTAGTTATCCAGATTTGTGACCTGTTGAATATTGTCTAGAGTACTTTTGTTTAACTGGTTTAGCTGTCTGAAGTATTTGTACTTTACCGATATAGCTATGGTTAAGTTCAATGGTGAAGACAACCGGTCAATTGTGTTTTGATATGATAAAGTGTTGAAGAAGTTTTTTTGTGTACTGATTCACCCCCCCTCTCAGTACCAGTCAGTACCTTAGTAGTTCATCATTATTTATCACACACAGGCGTTGTCATGTCCAAATCTGATTATTCCACCATCATATCTTTCTATGCTTACAAAATTTCTTTTATCACAGTCATATGATATGAACAACCACTATCAATCACCCAGTCATCTTTCTCTTCAACTTTAGAAGCTAAAACTTTCTCCTCAATAGTATAGCTAGTGGAATCAATAGGTACAGGTCCATCTTCCTTATTGGCAAGGAATGCAACTTCATCTCCTTCAGATTATTCATCTGTAATACCTTCATTAGAAGCATAATAACAGTTCTTCTGATTCCTATACTTCTAGTTAGGCTTGTAAGGTATGTCATACTTCTCATGCTTGTCATATCTATCATTCCTATCATGCTTATCAAAATTATCATGTCTATCATACTTAGCCATTCTCTCTGAACATCTAGAAGCAAAATGTCCTATCTTGTTACAATAAACATTTCAAAGGCAACTTTCCATCATAATTACCAGCACCTTTAGGCAATCTCCAAGAAATCAGTGCTTCAAGTTCATCCAACTTCCTCTCTTGCTCTTTCATCTCTCTTCTCTCTCTTTCATGCCTAGATATTTTGCACTCATCAGGATCATATTTATGCTTACCAGATACAAATGTGGATGCTCTAAATGTTGTCTCAGACTATCCATGTGATTCTCCAAATTCACTCAGCTCAAATACAACAAGCTTTCCAACCAACATATCTCTTGTCATAATAGTCACACTCCGAATCTCATCAATAGGAATAATCTTATGTTTATAAGCAGGAGGAAAAGATCTCAACACCTTAGTAGCAATTTCATCTTCCTCAATGGTTCCACTGACACATCTGATGCCTAGGACAAGGTCATTCACCTTAGCCATAAAAGAGTGTATGTTCTCATCATCTCCCATATTCAATGTCTCATACTTTCCTTTTAAACTTGACAACTTAGCAACCTTCCTTTGTTTATCACCTTCATACAACACCTCAAGCTTCACCCATATCTCATGTGCGGTCTGAAGTCCTATCTTATTTGTCATCTCAAAATCAGTCCAGGCACTAAGAAATGCTTCCTTCACTCTAATATTATGTTGTGATTCCTTAACCTCATCAAGATTAGATGGTCCATTTTGAGGAACAACATAGACATTATTTGTAATCTTCCAATAATCTTCACCAAGACATTTCATGTGCACCTCCATCTGGTCCTCCCATATAGCATAGTTACTTCCATCAAATCTCAGACTGTCCTTCTTAAAGATTACACCTTGAGCTATCATCCCGGATCTCTTCAAGCGGTTAAGCTTCTACCAGAGGATCTAGCTCTGATACCAATTGTTAGCAGTAGCCAAGAGGGAAGATAGAGAGGGGGGCATGAATCAATCTTCACTGGAATAAAAAAATTAACCACAAAACATGGATTTGATAAACTGCATCAACAAGATAGATGAGCAAATTAACAACACAACACACAACACCAAGATTTTGATGTGGAAAACAAGGTTAAGAGAAAAACCACTGTGGGAACCTACCCACAGTAAGATGATACTCTACAGTAGTATGTGAAAATGTTACAATGGGGAATGTACATGCATTCAAGTACACTACCTAGAGCTCACTACTCAAATATAATGGCCCAGAAGGATACAACCCTCAAGGAAGTCTCACTAACTTACAAAAAGATTCAAACAACAATCCGGAAGAAATGAACTGAAAGAATAACATCTCCAAATGCCCGATTTCAGTTCCGATTAAGCACAAATGCTTGCCCTACAACACCAATCTCACCACAAACTCAACACCAAAAGATAAATCACTTATTGGCTCACACACCTCTCTTTGATAATGCAAACACAACATCGACATCCAAACTACATGACTATATCACTTATATATACAATTCATCAACCTTGATAACAAGGTTAACTAAACACTCAACCCTCAATTACAAAATTACATCACATGATACAAAGATTGACCACCAAACCAATATAATGGTTTACATAGCTCACAACACTCACAACACCAGAAATCACGCCAAGATCAACCGCAACACGCTACACCACCAAAAATACTGCGTAACATCCAAATCATCACCAATTGATAGAAACCACCAAAAAATCACACAACGATCAATGCAGATCACCAAAAAAATAGGACATGACTAAGAAACACCAACGAGCACGTTAGAATCATCCAAAATAGCTGCACCAACATAACGTTTCAAATCTTCATCGGTCAATGTCGGAAAGCCCAAAAACACAACCAATTAGAAACTGTCACAAAGAAAGATAACTTATGGAGCACCAAATCATGATCCAAATGAAATGAAGATACACAAGACTATTCCAAGCAATATCCTAAAAACTGAGCATCAGATCTGATCACACTGGAATATACCAGATTTTGCAAAACAGTGATCAACAAACCAACACTACAAATTGGATCAGAAAATCTTCCCAATCTGCAATCACCAGAGCAAATCACTGGAATATGTTGACATTAATGAAAGCAACATATCCTAGTAGTAGTAATGACCAATAATATCTAACAACTATTGCACCAAAAGGTCGACCTGTTAATACCCGATACAACCACTAGACTTATAGAATCCATAGGAGATGGTTAAGCCATGTCACAAACCTAAGCACTGCACTGCACAACACAAGTAGACCAAGGGTGTACTCTTTACAACAATCCCGCCCCCACCCCTGCCCCAATGCAAGCAAGAGGTTTGAACCTGTGACCAAGATCTGATACCACTTGTTACAAGTGTTGTTGTCATTGCACGAAAACATCGACTTGTTAATGCCTGATACAACCACTAGACTTATAGAATCCACATGAGGTGGTTAAGCCATATAAAAAACCCAAGCACTATGCTGCACAACACAAGGAGACCACGAGTGTACACCTTGCAATAGATTGTTGGAAAGAGACACCGTTTCGGTGAAGATTGATGCATGGTTGATGCTTAGGATTTGTTATTGATGGAAACCCAATTCAAAAATCACATCCAATGTACATAGATTTGATTTATCAGAAGTCATATTGGTCATAAGGCATAAGTCTAGAAGGTGGAATACAGTAACCGGTAGAGCATGAGATCATTGTGCATGTATTGATTTTGTTGATGTAATTTTGGATGTGGTAATAAACGAAGATGATTCGAGATTCAAGGAAGCTTATCTTGTGATCCTGATATCCGATGTTGATTAATGAGAAAGATTAAAGGTCCAATATCAGATAATTCAGTTAGAACAAAGCTATTTTGGTGTAACGTGTGTTGTGGAATCTTAGGGTTGATTTCGGTGTTTTTTTTCATGTTCGAGGTGATTGGACTAGCTTGTGTGAAGCTTTCTACCATTTTGTTTAGGTCTGCATATGGATTTGTGGGCAGATTGAGCCGACTTAAGGTTATATGTTTCATGTTGCGTGCTATGCATTTTTTGGAAGCTGACATGGTAAATGATTCATTTTATTGATGCAGATATATAAGACCGATTCATTTGAGCATTTTGATATATGAGATGAGGTAAGAAGTCTGTATGAGAGAATGTGCTAAGTTTGGTGAATGTGATTGAAGGTTTTGGTGCTCCAGTCTATGACAAAGTAGTAAAATAGAGCAGATAAGAAAAACAATTGCAAAAGATAATTTGAGCCCAACCAAAACTATTTTTTTGGCATATGTAGATGCTATAATTTAGTTCACTCATCCTTGTAATCAATTATAATCACCTGTAAGGTAGTGAGCCTTCCTCTAGGTTGTAGTTGCTTTTGTATTTGAGCGTTGAGCTCTAGGCAGTGTGCCTGAATGCAAGTTTAGTTCCCTTATATAATATTATCATACTCCTGGCCATAGTATAATAGTATTATGGGTTCAAATCCCACCATAGTTTTTCCCTTTCTGGGTTTCCACGTAAAAATATTGGTGTTATGGCTATGTGATTGATTGCTTTATGTTTATGCACTTTGCTTTTGTTCTTATCCATCCAGTGGTTTAAGAATCAAATTAATAAGTTTGTAAATTGCAAAACACTGATTCACCCCCTCTCAGTGTTCATTGATTCCAACAACTCCTACATCAAAGAAGAATTGCAGAAGATCGGGTTGAGTATTGTTTGGTTTCTAAGATTGAACCTAAGGATATGAGTGAAGCATGTAAGGATGAACATTGGGTAAAAGAAATGGAAGAAGAATTGAATTAGATTAAAAAGAACAATACATGGATTTTTTGTTCCTAGACCTAAAAACAAAAATGTAATAGGAACCAAATGGGTCTTTCGGAACAAATTGAATGAGAAAGGTGAAGTAGTTAAAAATAAAGAAAAACTTGTTTGTAAAGGATATTCTCAAATGGAAGGAATTTATTTTGAGGAGACTTTTTCTCCAATGGCAAGAATTGAAGTTGTTAGATTATTTATTGCTTATGCTGCTTACAAAGATTTCAAAGGTTATCAGATGGATGTCAAGTCAGCATTCTTAAATGGTGAATTGGAAGAAGAGGTGTATATAGAGCAACTAGATGGATTTCAGTTGACTGATCAGAGTGATATGGTGTGCCAGTTGAAGAAAGAATTGTATGGATTGAAGCAAGCGCCTAGAGCATGGTATGCTAGATTGGATAAGTATCTGCTAAAGCTAGGATTCAACAAAGGAACTCCTGCTAGTAATCTTTCAAGATTGATCATGATAACATTTTGATTGTTGAAGTTTTTGTTGATGACTTTATTTTTGGAGGAAATGACAGTTTGTGTAAAGAATTTGCTAATGAATTGCAAAATGAATTTGAGATGTCTATGATTGGGGAGATGAAATTATTTTTGGGATTGAAAATTACTCAGTTAGAAAAATGAATCTTTATATCCCAGTCCAAGTATGTGAAAGAGTTATTGAAGAAGTTTGGTTTGGATGATACAAGGCCAGTTCGAACCTCTATGGTGACCAGATGCAAGTTGAGTAAGGATGATGATTCCCCTAAAGCAAATCAAACTAGATACAGATCTATGATTGGTGGATTTCTATATTTAACTCAGAATAGACCGAATATCATGAATGTTGTTTGTCTTGTTAATAGATTTCAAGTTGATCCTAAGGAATCTCATGTTATAGCTGTTAAAAGAATCTTCAGATATTTGAAAGAAACTGCTGATTTTGATTTATGGTACCCTAAAGATAATGATTTTACTTTGAGTTGTTTTACTGATGCTTATTGGGAAGGATATGTTGATGACTGAAAGAGTACTAGTGGTGGTGCATTTTTCTTAGAAAAGAGATTGGTTTCTTAGTTGAGTAAAAAGAAGAATTCTATTTCTTTATCTACAACTGAGGTAGAGTATATCATTGTTTCTAACAATTGTACTAAGGTTGTGTGGATGAATCAGATGTTGAAAGATATCAGAGTAGTGTATGATGAGCCTATTTCTATTTATTGTGACAATTCAAGTGATATTAACATTTCTAAGAATCCGATGTTGCATTCTAAGACAAAGCATATATCAATCAAAATTTCACTTTTTGAGAGATAAGGTAAATGAGAAGGAATTCAAATTGGAGTATGTGCCTACAAAGGAACAAATTGCAGATATTTTCATGAAGCCTTTGCCTAAAGATACCTTTAATTATCTTAGAGAGAAAGTAGGGGTGATTGCCCCTCTCGATCAGAACTAAGATGCATTGGTATGCATCAGTTTGGTGCACTTAACAATCATATCCTGCAATACAGATTGATGAGTGAAGGTTGCTACTCAGGGGGAGTAGTCAGTGAGTCATTTTTGCGAGTCAATTATTGTATTTTGTGGTGCAAATATGTGCCTTTTCTATTGATGTCAATGGGGGAGAGAGACTCATGTGAAAAACTATGTAGAGTTCAGGGGGAGAGAGTTTCAGAAGAGATAAGAGATTTTGGAGGAGAGATTTTCCTTTTCCTTGTCATTGATTGTTTTTCACATCATATGTTTCCTTCAATGCCAAAGGTGGAGATTGCTATATGTTTGGTGAGATTGTTGAAAATATGTGCTTTGATGATATCTAAGAGATGTGTTGTCATTGATATCAACATATTTCTCTATCTATGACAATGTTGTAGTGACGTTCAAAGTGTTGGTTTGTTCTTCTCATTGATGATCATAGTTTGTGGATTAAAGGGTTTGCAGAGGATTGTGTACAAATGATTCAGTATGATTTTAAGAGGTCTGCAAGAATATTTGAGTGAGTTATGGTTATCTATGTTGTGGCTAGTTTTTTTGTTATTTAGTGTTGCCGAAGTGTTTAGTATTTTGATCAGTATTGCTCAACATTGTAATGTCTTGTTTTGTAGATTTGGAGGAATGTTTGAGACATTGACGTGTATCTTCAATTCGGTTGGTTTGTGATTTGGAGCTTCACAAGTTATATTTCTAGGTTGCCAGTCGCTCTAGTTAGTGTTCTTGAAGTTCGGTATAATGATGATGTGATTCTAGTAATTTGAGTTGTTGTGGTGATGATTCATGATGCTTATGGATGTTTTTGGACCATGTGTCTTTTGTGTTGGTGGTCCACATTGATCGTTGTGCTCGTGATTGATTATTTTCTCTGGTGTGATAGTGTTCTTCATTATTTGGTCCGACTTGATTCTTGTAGTGTGTTGCGAATGTTCGATACATAATTCTTGGAGGTGTTTCATATTCGAGGCATGTGATATGGGTCTATGCTATGTCTTGGCCGACATGGCTTGGTCCGCATTTGATTTTTTAACATATATGGTTATATTTTTGTAATTAGGTGAAGTGTGTTGAGCCAACCTCATCAAGGGTTGATATCATGTATAAATAAATATGATATCTTTGTAATTATGTATGCAATGGATGAATGTATGTGCAAATAATGTATTAATCTTTCAGAGATAGAGAAGAAGTATGAGAAGATAGTTGTTATGTATTTAACCGAGACTATAACCAGGCATTAGGAGATGCTATTTCTTTAATTCATGATCTTTCAGATGTGTTCCAAATTTGTTTGTAAGACAACAATTTTTCCTCAAGGTTTGGGCCCTTATTATTTCTGAGCAGTGAGCTCTAGGTAGTGTGTTTGAATGCATGTGCATTCCCCATTGTAATATTTCATATACTTCTAACAAAGTATCATCATATTGTAGGTAGGTTCCCACCATGGTTTTTACCTTGACCAAGTTTTCTACATCAAAAATCTTGGTGTTATGTGTGTTCTTGATGTGTTGTTGATTTATGATTTCATGGTTAATAATCATATTAAATATTAAGTTTTAATTTGTATGTGTTGTGAGACAACTAATTCATCCTCCTCTTAGTTGTCCGTTGGTTGTCAAAGCTATTTCATCAACTTGGATGAATTGAGAATGCCCATTGTGTTCAACTTTTCTTTTTCAAGCATCAACATCTCTATGAATGAAACAAAGTATGGTGTAGTATAAGCACTACCCAAAGTCAACCGATGGGTTTGGAAACTAGAAACAAAGGCAACATCCTATGACAAAAGCTTGTCCAATAGATTGTAGACCAATTGTGCATCCTTCTTGTCAGTGCCACAATCCTTGAGTTCTACTCTTAGCTTAGTTTTTTTAGTTACATAGTCTTGGATTGTATCTAAATCCTTGTGATCCAACATTATGAGTTCATTATTAAGCTTGTAGTTGCTAATCTCATCAACTTGATCATACAAATTGCCAAACTTTTCCCAAACATCTTTATTTGTTTTATACTTATGAAAGTGAAAGATAAGACCATCTATACATATTTCCTCAATCTTCCAAGAGATATATTATACTTAGTGAGCCATTCTATTTGAGAATTTGGATTAGCTTTAGGATTTGATGGTGCTTCAACAATTCCATTAATGTAATGAGTTGGTCCTTTTTCCAGTAATTTGCTTCATGCTTTAATTTTCCATGATGCCCTCTCTTCCCCTCCCTGCCCAAAAAAAAACCAAAAAACGTAGTGATCCCACAATACTGGGTTACACTTTTTTGTACATTTTGATTTTTGTTGAAATCATACATTTTTTAGAAAATATAATGATTTAAGCCTTGATAGGTCCCATTTGAAGTAATTAAATGAAGAGAGCTAGATAAAAGCCTTTTAGATCAAAACCCATAAGATAGAACCTCTCTACTCTTAAATCATACCTGCAATGGAGTCTCCTTCGCATCTATCAAAATGCGAATAAGAAACTACCTTTACATTAGGTTTTGGGGGGTCAAATGAATTCATTTAAGAGTTTTGTTTTTTTAAGTATGTAGTCCTTATTATAAGATTTCCAAATAATATAATTTTTAATATATTTAATTACATTAATATATTCATTTTTTATTTCTTTTGAAAGTAAGCTTTTCATCAAACATTAAGGATTGTGTTTCACACATGTGAAAAACTTAAAAAATAGAGAATTTTTTTTCGTAAAAAATATATTTTCCCTAGCTATTGATATCCTCATTTCAACACAAAAAGAAGTTAAATCAAATGCATACAAAAAGAGTTATTCATTACATGATACACCTCTGTCCAAATATAAATTACTTTGAATTCAAAAATTAATTAAAAAAATATATGTAAAAAAAAAATATGAAAAAATATGCATCAACTAGATATTTATGTGACAAATCTATATTTTTAAGATTAGAATCTCCTTGCTATAAAAAATGTTATGCATTACAGAATAAATGTCACTTTCAAAAAAATATGATTACTGTAAATATTAATTTATTAGAAGTTACATAATAATATGAACAATTCATTTCTAATTATCTTTAAAAAAAATATATTTATAATCTATATGAAAAATCTCACAAATCAGTAGTTTACTTCATCTTCAAATTCTTAATGGTTTAGTTGCTATAAGTGTTAGAAAGTAAAGGTTTGGTGCAAAATGTTGATTTCACTGTCAAGTTTGGCCAAAAAGTGTAACCCAATATTGTGGGATCATCAAATGATGATTTGACACTTTATACTTAGTGCAATTACAATGGCCACTTGCAAAACAAAGGAAAAAGTGGAATTCTAATTTCAATGATTACAACTACCTAAATAGGCTATAGAAAAACCAAATCAATTCAATGCAAAAGACCTTAAGTGAGATCTAAGAATTACATGTGCCGAAATAGGTAAAAAAAGACCAAGTTCTAAAAGTGATATTTCTACTCACAGTGATGAAAAATTGATAGCACTATAGAAAAGTAGACAAAAAATTACAATCTAAAAAAAAATGACACCTAAAAAGGAGGTCAAATGAGCCTGAACGAAGCCTCAGAAGATGTAGAAACGAGGATTGAACATGTACAATAGTGAAAAATTGAAAATTTTGGAAAATTTGTCCACCAAAATTAGAAACCAACCATACCACCATAGAGAGAACAAAAAATTAGCCCAAATAAAAAAAAAAAATTGCTTAAAAAAGACCTCAAAATGTCTGAGATATGAACCTTTGAAATTAGACTAGAATTTCAAAAACTCAAATGAGAGGAGGGTCTAAATGTTTTGAAAAGACTGCTGACGCAATACTGAAATCAGTAGTTGAGGAGCTTAAAATCGATTGTCAAACGACCATCAAAGCAAAAAATAACGCCCTTGAAAATGATGATTTGGGTGCCAAATCATTGGCTGATGTGGCTGCTCGTGTTGCCTAGTCACATTGTGAGGTCCATATGTGACATAATCTTCATGTGAGTGCTGGCTAGAGTGAAAATTGTGGGAAGTGCAAAATCCGAAGCTTCTAGAAAGCAAAAATCACAGGGTAATTGACCAGACACATCGTCGATAGTCGGATTGGAAGAGGAAACGATGCTTGAAACTGTAGTTGAAATTAGATCACAATCAAGCCACTGAAGAACTTCATGTGAGACTTGACCAGAAGGAAATACACTTGTAGGATCGGGAACCAAGTAGGAGTTTTTGAGAAGTGGTGAGCGTGCAGGGTGCACGTAATGTGCACAAAATTTGTGAGGCAAGGTGGGTGAGATTGAGGCCATCTAAGGGTCGAGTGCTGGGAGAACACAAAAAAAAGGTGTAGCTGACTAAAGATTGCAAAGAGTAGGATACCACCCATTGCAATGCAACTTTGATGAAATTGAAAGCCAGTCACGAGGATCCACCAATGAAGGTCCTACCATACAACTTACTAACTCAGTATCAAACCCTACAACGGGATAAGAGTTGACCACACAACAAAGTACACCAATCATAGATCTGGTGTAGATACCCTGAGAAGTCCACACTGCCACCATAGATTAGTATCTCCAATGGAAAATTAGTCTGACATGAGTCGCTAATAAACACGATCCAAAGGAATGAGAGTGCCACATGATCAAACTGCAAACAACCAACACAAAACAATACAAAGCAACGATAATAAAAAGACCCAATCTCGGCCAAGAAACTTGAGCAAACAACACCCTTCACACTAATCACAGTAAAATGTCAAACTAACTATCAATCCAAAATCCTCCTCCTTATATAATAGTAACGTCCTTCGTCAACTGAAAAAAGAATGCCTTGCTAAAATAAGCTCAATCGGGGAGATAACAATGCCATTGACATAAGATAGTATGCCAAACCTGATGCAAAATTGACAATAATATTGATGGAGAGTTGCATGAACTAGGCATGAACCAATCAGAACAAATAAATATGCCCATCTAGGAGCAAAGATCATGGGGCTGTCAAAACGACCAACCTGTCAATGAACCATGAAAGCCAATGATAATGATAAAATGATCTTTTAGCCAATATGATTTGCGGGTCAATAATTAATGCCTATATCCAAACTCACAATGTCAATCTGAAATAGGAAAAACCATCCCCGACATAGATTTGGCAAATAGAAGTTTCCTTCCAACAAAATATTTCACCCAGATAATGGGAAATATGTCCCACACATAAAAATTGCCAAAAATAATATTTTTTTCACCAGAACAAATAAATAGCTCAAAATAATATATGCACCCAGAACATTGATATGCTTAGATCTGATTAAATTTTGTAGAAATAAATAATGATAGAAAATAATTTCTGTAAATTGTTGTTCGAGAGGGAGCCTAATGGCCCTCCAACTAATTTTTTTCCTTTCGAAACAATTTGAATTAGAATATAGGTACATTTGTAGTCAAAATTCATGGAAATAGCCTCCCGGATGCAATGGATTCAAATTTGTCCTAGGAAACCCCGAAAATGTGTTGCAACACAAATATCCTAAGATGCCAACCTTTGCATGCACTAAAACCTCTCTAAAAATGACTATCAAAGATGCCCTACAGGCTACATGATACCATGTAAGAATTGGCTATAGAGATAGTCACCCATGATCTAGAGGCCTATTGAATAGCACAATAACAAGAGAGAATGATAGATACAAGAACAAACTATATTATCATCTATGATGTAATAAGCTAGACTAGACTAGATTAATGTACATAGGAGACCCCCTTGGTTATATACCCAAGGTGAGTGAATGAGACAATGACAAGTGTTGTTGTCTCATGACATGATAAGAGACCGAAAAGCTAGCATCCCACCTAAAGTGGAAAAGTGCAGCCATGAACGATGGATATGATAATGAGATAAAGTGATATGTCCACCTAAAGTGGAGATGCTTCCTACTCCTATGCAATTCCCTAAGTAAGCTTAAGTAGAGTGTAATTAGTATGCCTTAATTACACCAACAATAATTATACACACACAATATTATTACCCACACACACACACATTATATTATTATTAATATTAATATTTTAACATATATTAATATTCAAGTTATACTTAGCAAAAAAGACATTCAAACTGCAAGAAACAAATATCTATATTTTTAAAAGAAAAAATTGGATACCCAATATTGATAGATATCCATTTTTGGCTTTCAAAATATTGATATTTGTCAGTAATGAATATCCATTTTTTTGACAAATTATTTGCCTCAATGCCTTGGAAATTTGGGGTTTGGCTTGGGGTGTCAAACTCAAAAAATGAACTATCCCAATGCATTTAGAGGTTTCCTTTGATTTTTCAAAGTTCATCCTTTGTGTTGATGACTTTTTTTAAATCCAAATTTGATGAAATCGATATAAGATATGCTTTATTTTTAATTCAATAGACAATTATTATTCATTTTCTACATGCATTATGTTCGAAGCCTTTTGGTTTATAGGTTGATTGAAAACACCTATAAATTTTAAATGGTTTCACATTTTTTGAATCCAAAAGATGCATCACACTCTAAGATTCACAAACTATGGGTTGAAAAAAATGAATTTCATAAATTTTTGACCAAGTTAGGGTGGCTAGAAAATTAGTTTTCAATATTTTTTAAAAGTCCTACTAAAAAATCCATAACTAATTATGTACTTGCAAAAAAATATTAAAAATATACTTCACATCTGGGCATGCGTCTTTTAATTCTATTGAAAGATTTGAAAAATAATAATTTTTCTTCACATTTAGGTTGGCCTATGACACACTTTTTATTTTTTTCACAAAAAATATACTATTGTTGCATTGAAATTTCATTAAATGTATTTTTTCCCCCAAAAAGAGTAACTTTGCCTACAAAGTATGTATTCAATTAAATACAAATTCTATTTCTACATATTTTTCAAAATATATTAATAACCTATTCAAATTTTTGTGTGAAGTTTCTTAGCTTTATTTTTCTATAATTTTATTGCCACATAGAGGCATATTTTAGCCCATCATGATCTTACACTTACCACTTTCTACTAATTATGTTAAACAATCTAAGTAAGTTCCTAAATGTGTTCTTACTATATTTGTGCTAAGATCTTGTTAACTAGACACAAGGGATGTTTGTATTCTTTTGTAATCCAACATGTGGTTCATCTTCAAGGAAAGTACATATTAGTATGAGTTGTATCTTTAGGTAGAATGATGTTTGAAGATCCAAACTTTCTAAGAGGAAGTGAAATTAAATCTTTCTAAATGGTGAAACACTTTGTGATTACAATAGTTAGCTTATGTTTTGACTATGTTATGATAAGATGGGTGTCAATCTTTATTAATTGTTGTTCATTTAATACTTGAAGTCAAATGATATATCACTCATTCATTTATTTTGGTAATTTTTTTGTGGACTCTTAAATAGCATCTATTATGGAACCAATATTAATAAAAAACCTAGTTTTACATTTTACTACAGGGATCAATTCTCCTATCAAAATATTCCCATATATCATTTACCAAATACCCATATCACTATACCCATCCTACTAACCCCTAAGTCATACCTTATATAGGCCCAAAATTTGGGATGTCTCGATAATACTTATAAAATTACACCACATAATAAATTCATCACTAAAACTATAGACATATCTAGGCTAAATGTTATGACTGAAAGTATACAAAAAACTAGGCACAACCCATCAACTAGAAAGTTGTTTACACCCATTCTCGCACCACCATATTTTTCCTCACTTTCATTGGGCATTTTGAGCCACAAGCCTCATGAGAAACCAACTCATCATCCAATGGTCTTCCGTCCCTAGTCATGGAAGCCATATCCTTGTCACCCACTATAAACTATCCATCATCCTTGTCATTAGTGACCAATTCTTCCAACACCAGATATCTCTACAACCACTAGGCACCACCCTCCCTCATTAGGTCTAGAATTTTTTTAAGGAACGAAGTGTTCCTAACCGCTACTGCTTCCCACTGTGATACCCTTGCATCATCCCTTGAGACAAGGAGGGGAAATTTAGCCACTTCCTTGCCCTGCCTACAAATGACATAATAATATTTGGGTAGAGGAATCATTTTCTTATCAAACACATGCTCTAGGAAATCCTCCAATTCTCCTAAATAACACTTTTTGACTAGTTTCCTGCAAAGGGCACTCACCATTTCCTTACGCTTACCCACCTCAAGAAATACAACAACAAACATGGCAGATATATCAATGTTAACTCTATATCGATACTCAGACTTAAGGAATTCATCTCCCAAAATCCTTTGGATGACATGTATTACCATCTCGTGCCTAGAACTATACACTCACTTCAACCTTTTCTTATAAATGTCCCTAAGAAAGGCCATTTGCCTTTTCTTGCATCAAAGTTTCATCTTTATATCCATTCTCACTAGCCACTTTCTAAAAATTCACTATAGAAGAAATGGGAGCTATGACCTTAATAACCTACCTTTCCTACCTTGTAAAATGATGCATTTCTACTTTCGATTCATTTAACTTATTAAATCATGTACCATCTTTCCCCCAAAATCCCAAAGCAATTGCAAAGATGACCGAAACACATGAGTGATGCCTAACATATATTCATCCTCCTCAATGCATTTGCCAATAAAACAACCAAAACCTCACCTATCCTTGCACCATCTTGTTGTCATATGATCTCCTTTAAATTCAACCACCTCCCTTTATTAATGCCCTACCCATTTCACATTACCTCTCCATGCCCAATGGAATAATGTACACCTAACCTAATACGATAAGAGTAGAAAGCACATCGGTTAATGTCCCAATCACCAACACATACCAACATGACCCTTACCACCTCACACCTTAGTTGAACCCACTCTCTAGCTTAGGTGCTTTCTTGGCCAAGTCATCAGCTTCTCGATTACCCTCTTGACATATATGTTATTTGGAACTCATCAAACCTCCTAATTACTTCCCTAATTAGTCTCAACTATTTAGATCTAATTTCCAATTTGGGATAAAATTTTGTCTAATTGCATTAATTGTTACAAGTGAATCCCCTTTGAGATGTAATCTCTTTGTCCTAACCTCTTGCCTACATCGGCGATCAAACAATGCTACTCTAAAATCTGCATCATTATTCATTGTGACCTTTGAATGTTCTAATTTTTCACCGAGTATCCTACCATTATAATCTCTAGCTATACATTGTGCTCCCCTTGACCCAAGGTTACCTCAAGGCCCCATTAAAATTCACCTTGATCCACCCCTCCTTGGACTCCCTCCATTTCACATTCTCCCTTAGATTAAGGGGAATGTTAACCTTTCTAATTTCATTAATAGGGGCATTTATTTTGATAAATTATTGGGCAAAAGCATGAAGTTGTGTCGCACTTGGGGCTAACTGAAGGTAGTTTGGTCAGACTACCACCCAACCACATGGCACCCCATGTCATTGGCGTGGCGCCTAAATGGCACCAAGAGTTCGGCCGAACTAAGTTCGATTGGACTATTGGCTACATTATCCCAATTTTTGTGAGCGCTTGAGCTTAGAAATTTTCAAAAAAAATCAAAATAGTTCGGTCGAACTCAGTCAGCTCGGACTCACCTATGTGGCAGGTGACGTGACAACCAAATCACCTATTTTGTTTGTATTTCTGAAACTTTTCACTTCTAGTCAATTTTTCTTCAAGCAAAATATTTTTTTTACAAAAATAAAAAATACCCTTTTGTAGAGCTCGAAATCATGAATCTAGAAATATAATTTTTTTAGTATTTTGATTAATTTTAATATTTTTTTATTAATTAAGCATCGCGAGTAGGTTTTTTAAGTTAAAAAGAAAGCTAATTAGAAATTAAAAAATATTAAATGATATTTAAAAATTTTAAAAATATATTTTTCACTAGATGAGAGAATATTCTCCAAAAGGGTATAATATCTTTTTTGATAATTATAGATTTAGTAGACAAAAGGTGACATCGAATGAAAACTACCAAATTTAGCTATGTTGGACTTAAAAATATTATAACGAGAAAAATATACATCAATTTTTTTATTTTTTTATTTTTTCACACTACATATATATGTCCTCTATTTGGAAAATAAAAATAAGAAAAAATAAGTTCGTTTTCATTTTGTTTGGTGATGCCGACTAGAACCCCTGATTTTCAACATTTTTCAGCAATAAAAAATCTGTCTTTGAATATATAAAACAAATGTCAAATTTATTTTTTAAAAATTTAAAAAATAACAGACATAAATTTCATTATTATTTCTATATTTGATCAGTTTACATCATTTTGAAATTCAATTTAGAAATGCCACTTTATGCGGTCAAAGTTAAACAGTTTTAGTTTTGTTGGCCGCTTCCTTTATAAAAGTGTGACACAACATTGTTCTTTTACCCTATTTATTAGTTATGCTTATTATTTGTATACACTCAACATTATACATATGTCTTTTTTTAATATTTAGTGAGTTTCATTAGTTAGTGAAATTTAGAGAGCTATGCATATACTATTAGTTTCTTAGGTACAAGTGACACATGAAGTCATACATGTTTCACATTGAGAGATTATTTAAGTGTTACACCATAACCTATTTTATAATCTAATTAATTAAGAGATTCATTATCCACAAGCTCAATAAACCAATATAGAGACATGGACTAGCAACCTATGTTAAGAGTGTTCTTATGTAATATGGTTTGGTTAGTCCATATGACCATTTAGCTTGCATTCATCCTTTTAGGTCTCTAAGAATGCCCTATTGAGATTTATAGAACTCAAGAGTAGAAGTGTCATCCCACTTTTATCAAATGGTCCTCACCTACATTTTGATCATGAAATTGGCTTGTACAAGCTTGAATATATTATCTTAGGTTAGTGGTTAGTGTTTGCATTCTAGAATGGTATGTTGTAGTTTTAGTCACCAAAAAAATTCTCACATCCTATAAATACCAAAAACAACATTATTGTCTTTTGAATAAATTGTTTTACTTTCACTCCTTTCTTATCATTCATGTCTTAGATGGTTGGCAAGTTCCTATTTTGTACTTAATGTTTACTTGTGAAATATAAGCTACTCATTGCATACTCTTTTTCTTTGGTTAGTAGGTCATTATGGAGAGCACATAATAAAAATATATATTTACGTAATTACATCCATGTAAGGCCAATTAATTTATATGGACCCACTTTCTTATACTTTGATGTTTGAATATTTACTTTACACACATGTTTGTGAGTGCTACACATTTTGATATGCTTGATCATTTAGGATTCGCATGCACCTTAAAATGGGAGTAAAATGTACATATTTTATGAGATATTTTGATATCTGTAGATCCATAAATGACACAATATTATACAAATTTGGGTTCATTTCCCTAGCTTTTACCTTTCCATATACATACATGTCCCTATGTACATAGCCCCCATCCTATCCTTATCTAGATGTTCTTATATGCATTTTCCTTATCCTTACATTTGTCACATTCATCTATGCACCTAGCTTCTTGTAGCTATCAACCACTTACATCTAACTATTTCATTACCTAGAGCCATTTCCATAATTAGAGGGCCAATCATGTAGTCACAAGTCCTTTGAAATTCAAATTTCAAATTTAGATTATTCCTCCCTCATTTTCCCACTTTGTACAACCTCATAATTATTGAAATGATCCCCACCCATTTAAAATTTTAAAATCTAAATTTGGATCACTAGCCCTCTTCATTTCCCCACTCTAAGATGACCAAACATGAGATTTGGAGAGTCTCATGCCATTTTATAGTATTTAAAGACATTTAATTGCATTCATTTTTCATCCTCACATGTTGAAGTGTTCCTTCTCATGCTACAAAGCATTCCTTCTCATTTCATAGAACTAAAAGAGTAATCAATAGTGATATATTTAAAATTTGTGAAAAAGAGTAACAAATTTGCATACATTATCTTATCTAGTCTTTGCCTACTATCTTCAAATCTTTGTACTCGTTTTCAAGGGTAAATTTGCCCCTTTATGGCAAAATTACAACCCTCCAAAGTTATTTCTAAATACACTAGGTCTCATATCAATAATAAAAGTAAAGTAGACAAAGACTTATCAAAAAATTGACAAACTAGTGCTATATAGTAAGTAGGGTCAAGTTTGGAGGAACTTGACAAGTTTGTGATCATTGATCTAACCTTAGTGGCCAAACTTGACCCGTAACATACACAGGATCAATGTAGAATCTAAAGCATTTGCATGATAGGGTAATCATATTTTTAGGGGAAACACATTTCATATTCCAAAATTTCATCAAATAAATCATTAAAAATGGTGAGTACAAATATTTAAAATGTAATCTTATCTAATTTGTACTCATTTGCACACATGTGATTAGATTGGTCTAGGTTAATCCTAAACCAAACCATTTTTCTATTTCAAAATTATAAATTGAAAATATATTAATTAATAATAATTATTAAAATATGATACTATATTAAATTCAACTTCCATTAAAACATTTAAATAAAATCTTATGGCTAAAAAATATAAACTATAGAGTAGTACAAAAATGGTTGTTTTATAAAAAGCTTTATACCTAAATAATAATAAAGTTTTTCAATTTTCACAAACAATATTAAAAAAAAGACATTTGATTTAATGGCAAAGTTCATGCTGTAGTCACCTAAATGATTATGAATTCAAATCTTCTCCAATAAAAAAAAAAAAAAAGAGGAGCAAATGATAATAAATAAGATGATTAATAATAGATACCTGATGCGAATATTAAAGATCTAACTTTTCATATATATATATATGTTTTCCCTATATCAAAAGAACTTTAAGAAAGGCTAACATAAAAAGTAGAAAAAAGGGGATAGGATGCTTGTATGGACTATGGTGCATATCCTGTTCGTTCTGCAAGTGCCACAGTTGGATTCAAACATTTGCCTCCTGAATGAACTAAACTTGCCTTCACAGTACTGAACTCACAAGATGCAGAAATCATTAAAAAAGTGAAGTTTAGCCCACCTTAAAACACACATTGTTTTGGTTGGCTTGTTCTATATCTCTGAGTTTGGCTGGTAAGAACAGGCTCAACATCTTAATCTGAAAATTTATTTCAAAGAATATGAATATATCAAGAACATATTGAGCGCTGCCTATCGAATTATTTCAAGAGAGTTTCTTCTACCATGGTCATCTCCATGTATTTTAGTTGGGGATTCTAGGGTTTAGATCAAAGTGCTCATCCTATTTAGAAGCACATGTGGATTGTAACACATGGTCTCAAAGCAAGAAAACTTGATTGCTCTGCATCTGATCGATCAGAGATGAATGCTTCCTTACAGATTAGGTGATCTGAGGGAGTACTCTGAAACAAGCCTTGCAAATTGTGAAGATTTGTCTTCAAGTAGTTTTGTCGGAGTGTCATATTCAGCAATTTTTCCTGATTCAGGGTAGTCATAAAAACCGGGACAAGGAACATTTGTTTGAAATTAGAATTTAGAAAAGGAGAGGTTAGAATTTCATACCATCACTCAATACTAGAACCAAATCACTGTCACAGACAGATGGAATTCGATGTGCTATGGTGATGACGGTGCACCCAGAAAACTGGTTGTTAATGGTTTGCTGAATAATCCAATCGGTTGCGGTGTCCACTGACGCTGTTGCTTCATCAAGGACCAGTATGCGGCTTCGTTTGAGTAGTACTCTTCCCAGGCAGACAAGCTGCCTTTGCCCCACACTCCAATTCTCTCCATTTTCATTTACTGCATAGTGGATCATTCCATTAAAGTTTAGAAATTTGTTCTATGTGGGAAGAAAAAGTTACTATGTTGATACTAAACAAATTATCTAGAAATTATTTTGCTTTTCTTTTACCTCTCCACTATTCTGATGTAGAGAATGTGATACGAAACGTTATACTAAACAAATCAGACACAGTTTAATCCCAAAATAGTAGAAGGGAGAGACAAACCAAGAGAATCAAGCTTTCCTGGTTTTTCTCTGACAACTTCTCCAAGCTGGCACTTTTCCAAAGCCTGGAGCATAGGAAAAAGAAGAGTAAATCTTCATTTATAAGAACCCAAGTGCCTATACTCTTGAGCACTGCTTATATTCTTTAAGGAATAGACAAAGTTAAGTATTTAAATAAACCCAACCTCCCAAATCTGTGCATCTGAATAGTCACCCAAAGGATCTAGATTAGTCCTTATGGTACCCTCAAACATTGTTGGTTCTTGTGGAATAACGCTTAGTTTGGATCTCAGATCATGCAAACCTATTGTTGAAATGTCAATTCCATCGATGACTATTCTGCCTTGTGCTGGCTCTACGATTCGAAATAGTGATTGAATAAGAGTAGATTTTCCACTGCCTGTCCGTCCTACAATTCCCACCTTCTTCCCTCCAGGGAAAGTGCATGTAAGTCCTTTTAATACAAGTGGAAGCTGTGGTGCATAATTCACCTAATGGATTGAATATAAGATGAAGTATTAGTAAAAATGGAAGCAATAGATTATATGTATGCAGATAAATAGTTTGTTAGTGGCAACTGCAAGTACAGACCTGTAGATCAATTATACTTATTGTTCCTCTGGATGGCCAGTCAGAGCTTGGTCTAGACTTCTCTATAACCAGTGGAGCCTCACTAGGCATTGATGAATACTGGAAGATTCTCTCTACAGAAATCATTTTGTTCTCCATTTCACAAAAATTCCATATCACCCAGGATTGTGTCGAATTCAGATTGAAACCATATGTTATTGCCAACCCTGCGATGCCTGTTAAGGTGCCATTTGGTTAGCATTCATGTCTCAATTGAAGAATACATCTTATTTGTTCAACTTGGTGTCACATCGAATTGTTTAATACCAAGTGAATCCTGTTGTTACTTACTTGGATTAATTAAACCCTCTGGCAACCAAAATAGTAACACCATAGAGAATCCAAACATAAGATTTGACAAAAGATCAAGCCGAAAGCCAAGCCACTCTGCAGCCCCACTGAAATGGAAGCTGGGTCTGGAATATCCATCAATCATTTCAAGATTTGTATTCATAAATCGAGACTCCTGGTCAAAACTTCTGATCGTGGATACTCCAGAGATTGATTCTGCAAAATGTTGTATGATTGGAGCTTTACAAATTCCAATCAACCGAGAGAGTTCCCTAGAAGTCACTATGTAATATTGCTGCATGCAATAAGAGTGAAAAAAAGTTACACTACTTTCATTTGTAATCAATAAGATCAAAAACCAAAGAATCAAAATCATTCAAAGAAATAACAGTCATGATAAAGTCCTTTATGCAATTATGAGGAATGCTCTTAGAGAAATCTTTCTAGCAAATTGTTATCTTTTCTCAAAACTAGCGATGAGGTACAAGTGAACAGAGACATACCTGATACCATATACAAATTGCAAGCACAGGCAGAAACATAATAAAACTCTGCCATACAACTTGAGAAATGACTACTATAATCCCCAAAAGCTGCAGAACTGAAAAAGTTAAAGCTCCTAGTTGAAAAGGAATGAGCTGGTCCACTAAAGTCTGATCGGTTGATGCCTGCCAATAAATATATATTGAATTGTAAGGCTTCTAGATACCCTGTGTACTATGGAAATGGTATCCAGTCATCAGGATGCAACATGGCATTTATGGCTGGGTAACTGAAGTTTTGATTTCTCATTGATAGGATCATTTGCAGCTTGCATCGTTTCTAATGACTAACAACAATCTTCATCGATGAGAATTGTTTACAGCTTGTTCACTATTTCATTGTCTTAAATAAATAACAGCAATCCTCATCGATGAGAAGTCAAAACTTCAGTTATATCATTGATGATCTTTTTGTTTTATAATTTTCTTCTATGATTAATAAATTTTTACTCCTTTTGAAAAAAACAAAAAAAATCCTAAAACAGGAAGATCAACTGACCCGATTCAAGATACGCCCAGTCGGAGTTGCATCAAAGAAGGACATTGGTGCATGAAACATGCACCTGTGCATATTATTGAAAAGACGATTGGCACTTTTTAATCCAGCTAGGGAAGTAACACTGGACCTCACAAGAATGCACAAGGCACTTGCTATTGCTAAAGAAATGTAAACCACAATTAGGCGGTAGTAGCTAACAAGGGACGTCTGATCTTTTGTTGTAGGTGTTGCCCATGCCATCCAATAATTGCTACTTATTTGAAATATGTGAAATGATATTTGTGCCAATAAGATGATAGGCACTAAAGCACCACTGTATGCAGCAGTGATATAAGACCAGTACACCCACCCACTTACCCTGCCACTCTCTCTTTCTTCTTCTTGCACAAGCTGTAAACGTTGTTCTTCTTTTTCTTTTGACTTGTGATTTTCTGATTCGTTCTCTTCCTCTAGCTCTTGTGTGTTCTGCGCAATACCCTGCTTCTGGAGCTGTTTATGGTTTACATTTTTCTCACTAGCTGTATTGTCAGATGAAAATTCTTCAACAAATGCATTTGATGACAGGGTCTCAGATTTCTCCATAGCATCAATGGATTTCATTGCTTTCTGATGTGCACCAACTAGATCCTCAAAATCTGAGCTTGACTTTAAAATATCATCATACTTTCCAGATTGAGTAATCTCACCATCTCTCATTACCTAAAAAATGTTACAAAAATGTCCTTTGTGATTAGAATTTTGATCTTTTTGTTTCTTTTATAGGATATATGATTCCTGAAGCCATTACCTAGTTCTGTCCACTACTAGCTGTCAATTGTAACTTTTCATATTTAAGTATTCAACTCAATAGTAAATAGAGAAATATAAACGTACCAGAATGAGATCAGCTGCAAATAAAAACTCCATTTGGTGAGTTACATAGACTACAGTTTTTGAACCCAGAATACCAAGTAGACATTGCTGAAACAGGAAAATGATCAAGTATTACTTAGTTTGAATCAAATGGTTTAAAGTAGTAAAGAACACATTATCCAAACAAAATCTTATTCTCTATAATGTTATGCATACCTGCATTGTAAATTTGTAACCTATGTAAACAACCAAAAAAAAAGTTAAAAACCTATCTCCTAATTATATCAAGTTTTCACAATTCATAGTGAATTATTGCAGTTATTTCTGGATTAGATTGTGTTAGAGATTTTTTCATCAACTTTTAAATCACACTCCATCATCGGGATGATAATAGAGAGCTCAAGGAGATAAAAGCTCTCTATAATCATCCTAACGATAGATCATAGAATGTGATCCGAAACAACGATGAAAAAATCTCTAACACAATCTAATCCAAAAACAACTGCAATAATACGCTATCTCTTATAAAGGCTACATAAAATTACTTGGAAAATATGTGTCCCAGTATGTGCATCAACGGCACTAAATGGGTCATCAAAAAGATAGATATCTGCATCTTGATATAAAGCCCGTGCAATCTGCATCCTTTGTTTTTGCCCACCACTCAGATTTATTCCTCTTTCTCCAATTTGTGTTTGGTCCCCATTCGGCAACAATTCCAGATCTTTCTCCAATGCGCAAGCCTGCAGCACAATCTCATACATAGTTTTGTCTTTTTCCCTTCCAAATAAAATATTATCTTCAACTTTTCCACTTTGTATCCATGGAGACTGGGGAACATATGCCTTGGTACCACTTATCCTGAGAGTACCAGAAATTTTAGGTATTTCCCCCAGCATGCATGATAGGAGACTTGATTTTCCAGACCCAACAGTTCCACAAACAGCGACTCTCATGCCTCTTTCTATCTTGACATTTAAGCCTCTTATGGTTGGAGAAGAAGAAGAAGGATCCCAAGAGAATACCCCTTCCTTGATCTCGATTGCCATGTCAGTTGTTTCTTTCGACACCTTTTCTACAGCATCTTGTTGCACCTCTTCCTGCTGCAGAAAAGAAGTAACGCGCTCTAATGACACTTTTGTTTGAGCAATCACATTGATTAAGTCAGGAAGAGCGTATATTGGACCCGCCAGCATCCTGAAAGTTGCAAGTGCAGATAGAATTCGACCTGCTGTTAAAGGCACTTCCATCAACACACAAGTACCAAAAGTGACCACAGATACAACTGTTGGTGCTGCATAAAATGTAAAACTTGTCACAGCTGCTGTGTAGACAAATTTTTTCAGCCAATTGCATTCTTCCTTCCTTAAACTTTGTAGCCTCTGTAGAAATTTGGTCTCCCACGCCTGCAATTTTAAGATTTTCATATTTCTTAACGTCTCTGATGTAGCCTTCATTCTTTCATCTTTTGCTTCCATGATCTTCTTGTTATTTTTCTTTTGGATTTTTCCTAGAGGGAAATTTGCTATCATAACTACCACTGTGGCAGCCAATGCTGCAAGTGATGCCAATCCCAAACTCTGATATAGAATAATCATGGACAAAACAACTTCAAAAGGTACCATCCAAATGTCATGCACATACCAACAGAAAACCCCAATACGCTGAGCATCAACACTCATGTAATTAATTATTTCACCACTCATATGCTTATGTCTTGATTGACTGGAAAGCATCAGACCCTTCCTGTATATAGTGGCTGTAAGGGCTGCCCTAATGCGTATGCTCATGTGGTTTGTTACAAAAAGAGAATAACGGTCTGTCAAAGATGCCACAAGCTGTGCAAGAAGAAATGCACAAACTAGAACAATGCCCTCACTCGCAAATAGTTTCTGTCCAGCAAGACATTGAACAAAGCTATCTATAAAATATGGACCCACATATAATGAAATGCTATTCAGTGCCTTCAGAAATGCTGTAAAAAGCAAATCCTTTTTAACAAAAAGATATGTTACTCTTGCTATGGATTGCCTGTGACCTTCGGCCTCTAGCTGATTGCTGAAGTTATGATATATTCCGGCAGCCCTTGTGACATCTGCAACTTGGGGAACATCATCAATGCCCAAAGCCTTCTTATGGCCAACAGCAAGCAAAGGATTAATCCAAGAAAATGTCAGCCGGCTGAAAAAGTTTGCTGTTGCATAAGGAGTAACTTTTGGCCTGCAGTCTACATGTTTTGCTGGAATATCATTCAAGAGAGGCTCTTGAATCTCTTGAATGGTTTGATCAAAGGAACCTTCAAGATTTCTGTCACAACAACTGACATAAAACAAAAATATTGAAAATACAAGACCCAGAACTTCCACCATTACACTGAGAACAGTTCCTTTTCTTACCTTGAACTCTTTAATATTGAGGAAGAAGAAGAACACATATAAAATCAATGACAAGCTCCACCACATCCTTAGTAAAAGTGGGATCTTCTCTTTACTTTCTTTAGAGACGGAGTGATATGCATAAGCTGAGATTATAGCCCAAGATATGGCCTGTACAATATACTCTTCCTCGGCTGCAAAATCTTTAGGCTTTTCCCCAAGCCACCAAGACAGAGGGCTCCATGTGCCTAGTATGGTGTACAAAACTGATAGAGAAACACAACCAGCCAGGGCCACTTTGTGTGTAACCCCAAATTGCAGGTTCTTAGAAAAATCAGGTTTTGAAACAGAGAATAAAATGTACCTTCTCCAGCAAAGGCTAAGGATGAGAGAGACGATAAAGATCAGGTGAAACACAATTGCGACCACATGCCGAAAGTAAGACCCAAAAACAATATCTTGAAGCACTTCCCAATAGCTATCTTCTTCCATTCTCAACAACAGAATTGCCTGAACGGATTCCATTACACAAATATCACTAAGCGTTTTGCTTCTTCATTTCAATACCCACTTCTTGATCCTACAGCAAAAGATTTGCCTACAGACATCATGTTTTCCCAATCAACAAAACAGATTTGTTCAAGCTGGCTGTTTGAATGTTCTGCAATTTAATTGATTCACCATGCATGCAAAAGTAAATCAGACTATAGTCAAAAAACTCAAAACAGGCAATTCAACCAGATATAAATAATAATAAAGCCAGCTGGAATGTAGTCATTAGGCTCATTCTCCTATATTTAAGGACGGCAATTTGTACGAGCTTGTATCGTGTTAAATTGGCATCATCTTCTTTACTCTTTGGATTGACCTCCTCCGCCTTTGTAGTTGGCAGCTGTTAGAATCACCCTTAAAAAAACGCGGGTTTATTAAGTTTTAATAGTTTGAGTTATCATAATCCAAATATTCAGTAAAAATTGGAGCTTTCTTTACCTTTTCGGAGCAAATCAGTAGCAGATAAACAATTTGGCACTATCCAATGCATAACAGACTATGATATATACACAATATAACCAATCGTAAGTCATGAAAATCTGTTGCCATTAAATGAACTGTTGTGAAGAGAGCATCAAAATCCATGGAATAAGGAAGGTAATGAACGTTTGGGTTACCCCTTCGTCTAAAACTATCGGTTAAGAGAAACTTATAAATGCTATTTTCTGCATATATGGATTGTACCTGTACCGTTCACAGCGCTCTCACCAACAGAATAACCGTTCTCGCTGAGCGTGTACATTTGAAAACAAAATGATGTTGCATAATGGCCTTTTCGTTTTGTATTTGTCATTGTGATGATTGGATAGTCATTTCTGTAAGTTGTCTTTCATATATGTGAGAGTAAATCTAGAAGAATTGAATTTGCGATCATTATTCATGTTTTTCAATGATTTTTCCAATGACTTGAAACTTGAATGTCTAGTCTACCTCTAGAGATGTTGAATTTGTTCCTTGAAATAAAAATTTATTGAATATTAGTGAAGAAATGATTTTTGTGATTTGATAGAGTTGCAATGATTGGTATAGTTGAAGTATGTGTATAATCTTCATTCATATGAGTCACTCTTCATACATGTGGGAGTAAATCTGAAAAAAATGAATGTGCAATCATCATTCATGTTTTCCAATGACTTGAATGTCTAGTCCATCCTTAAGGGTTGATGTTGATTTTGTTTCTTAGATAATTTTTTATTAAATATTGGTGAACAAGTGATTTGCTCATAGAGTTGCAATGATTGGTATAGTTGGAATACATGTATAACCTCCATCCATCTAAGCACCCTCAATATATCTAAGTGTAAATCCAAAAGAATTGAATGTGTGTTTGTCATCCATATTTTCCAATGGCTTGAATGTCAAGTCTATCCTTAAGGATTGATGTTGAATTTGTTCCTTAGAATAAATATTTATTAAATATTTTTGAACCAATGATTTAAGTGATTTGTTCATAGTTGCAATAATTGATATAGTTGAAGTATATGCATAACCTTCATCAATATGAGTTTCTCTTCATATATGTGAGGGTAAATCCGAAAGAATTGAATGTGTGACCATCATTCATGTTTTCCAATGGCTTTAATGTCTAGTTCACCCTTAAGGGTTGATGTTGAATTTGTTCCTTAGAATAGTATTTAATTAAATATTGGTAAACAAGTGATTTAAGTGAATTGTTCATATAGTTGCTTGGTAGATTGATTAGTTGATTTAGGAATGGTAAAAGTATACTATCTTAAAGAAAAATAAATATTAACAAGTATAATTGATAATAAGCAATTAAAATTATAAAAAATTTATTGACTAACCGATATTATATATATATATATATAAAATTACAAATGCTTTATGAGTTCTACAAAATTAAAACTATATAATTACCAATATTATAAAAATATTCAGATGTTCATAATTATAAATGAATATATATAATATATTAAAATAATTTAAAAATTAAATACAAACTCAACTAAGAAAACAAATTGTAAGAAGATATAATCAATTTAACTATTTTATAAAATTAAAAAATATAAGTTATTTAAATAAAAAACTGTAAATTGTAAATAAAAATTTACATATATTAAAAGAATTGTATTTTAAAAATGTAATAAATTTACATAATATTTTAAAATTCTTAGATAAAATAAATAAAAATAAGTTTAATCTAAAAACACCTTTAATTCTTTAAAATAAATTAATTATTAAATAGTTTTAATATATAACAAAATAGTTATTTACTAGAATGACTTCACAACCTTCTACACTCTTTTGGCCTCTACCAATTCATGTGACTCGGTCTTCATCCCAAGTGCCTATCTCCTCATTACACCAAATCAAATTCTTCTACTATGGATTTGAAGAAAGCTATGATCTTGAATGATGGTGCTAGGGTTTTCATTGGGGAGATGATTGCCATTGATTTGCCTCTTGTGCACATCTCAAACAGTTTGTACGGTTCTTCTATGGCATGGGGCAATGTGTCTAATGCTTGTCATACTAGGGATTAGTAGTCAAGGGCACCCAAACCCTTCCCAGTTGTCACAACTTGATTTAGACCACCTAGTTAGAGATTGCTTTTATATGTGAGATACTTATACTCTTGACATTTTTGCACGTGATGAATTTGATTAGATTATTGATATAATTAATGATGTTAGATGATACAATGTTGTTTAATGATATTAATGATGATATATGCTATTCATGATGCTTAATGTCATTTTAGTTATCTAATGATGATGTTTAATGTTATTATTAAATTTTAATGTGATGATGTGTATAATGTATTTTTTATCGTGATTTGACAACTTTTTGTCAAGTATGAGTTGGTTGTAGGTTGATCGTCGAAGGCGAACATATGAACGAGGAGGGGTTTTCTAGCTTGTCGACAGTGACCTATGGAATGGAACCCTGTGCAAAAAGACAATTAGATGATAATTAAATATATTTAACCTTGAAATTGAAATAAATAAGTCATTAGAAATTAATTGAATAATTAAATATAATAATTATTCGATAGTTAAATTATATATATATATATATATATATATATATATATATATATATATATATATAAAGTGGAAAATTGGATCCTAGTGACTCCCCACCTAGGAGAGAGAAAGGAAGCCACTAGGATGATTTTCACTTGAGAGGAACTCTACATTCAAAAGAGGGGCTTGAATCCACTAGATCCAAATGAAAGGGAAACAAGGATGTGGATTCCAAGTGGATTGCAAGGGTTGAAGTGTGATTTACCCTCTTTTGTAAATGAGAAAGTTGACTTGTCGACTATGCGAAAAAGAGAGAGGAAATGAGTGAAATGAGGAGCTCTGAGGCCCTACCCCGATTCAGTTTGACATTTTCAGTTATTTGCATATGGAGACTATTATGGATGCTTTATTTTATGCTTTATGGACTTAGAACTTATATGATTCCATGATTTGGATCACACTGACATATGTTAATGCTTTATTTCATGCATGATGATTATGAAACTTTAGATGTGTTACTAGAATAGAGTTACATTATGATGGTGAATGTCATTATTGGAAATTTGCAGGACTTCATTTTGATGATAGAAAAATGATGCTTATTATGAATGGTTCAATTTTGGGAAATTATGTTAATTGCTTATGTGAAATTGAATTTGAAACAAATGAGATATTGAAATTATTGATTGCCTAATGTATGAGTGTTTGATGTGCAATGGAATCCATGTATTTGATTATGTATAAATGTGATTATTTGGAATTACTAATGTGTTAATTGAGATGCGCAGGGAAATTATCCATGAGACCATGGAATTTATATGGAGAACCAAGCCTAGACCAATGTGCGTTTGTTAAGCCGGGAGTTGTCTATTTGGAGAGACAACACCCCATTGTAATGTGTTTTATTTGTGAAGTGTATGATGCTTGAGTGTTAAAAAATTAATTTATATGTATATGTGTAATCCTACAAGAGACAAATTCCATGTGTGATTTTTATATTGTATTTTTATTGTGTCACTTGACACATGTGCTGATTAGTGTCATTGATTTTGACTTGTCTCTTGGAGGGAGTTTTGTTTCTACCAAAGCCATTCAAAAACATGAGTGTGGTCCCAAATTTGCCTTGGGTAGGGAGTCTTGGGAGTGGTCAACTCAAGTTTGACCCGTAGGTAAACTTCAGTTGGGTTTCCAAAGGGTTTAATGGACTCCTAGGGTAAGTTTTTAGGCTTTTCCAAAGGTCCAAAGGGTATACCTATGGGTCAGGGGTATTTTGCAACATGTGGCTTCTCCCATGTGACTATTTAGTCACTTCAAAAAGTGGTGTTTTCAAGATGAACGAAAATTCAACTTAGAAAGTTCTTCCTAGGATAGAGAACCTTCCTTTTAGATGTCAAACTCTCTTCCCCATCTTCTTCCACCTTTTCCCTTTCCAATTTTAGTAATGTGCAAAAGTTTGGGAAGGGCAACCAATGGGAACTCACACCTCACCCAAGGGGTTGGGAAGTGTGTGAGAGGCCTTCTTAGGCAAGAATTTGGAGACTTAGTGAGTAATCACCCACTCTCTTTTCTTGGAGATTATGCTTGTTTTGAAAAAGGTTAGTAGGAGATTAGCACTTTTGGGGGGAATTTGGAGAAAGTTAGTGTGGAATTGGGCAGCTCATCCCCAACTAATTTTAGCAAACCTATTGGCAGAATAAGGTTGGTTAATTCTTACTTCCTCTTGTTATGTTGTATGTGTTAGTTTATGTTGTTTGTAAAAGAAAAGAGTTGTTTGAAAGAAAGTGTTTTATGAAGTTTTTTTGTGAAGTTAAGATTGTGTAGTTTTCTTTTCTATGTATTTTGTTTTGTGTTCTTGTTGTTTTGGGAGTGTCCAAGATCTCCTACTCTTGGGAGGGTAGGAAGATCTTGGGGTGGAAGGAGTATGACAGCCATGGGTGAGAGGCTCTCCTTATGGAGAGTGATCTCAAGGTTGTCCTTGTGACCCTTGTTGCATAGCTTTGTGTATGCATTTGGGGGTCATAAGGGGAGTAAATATGGCCTTTGAGCCTTTTGGGGGGCATAAGGATTGTGGAAGTATTTGTTGCATTTGTATTGCCATGAGGTGGCTTGTGTTTTTTTTTTTTTGGCATGCATTCTCCCCATTGGTACTTGGTCCACTTCCACCCATGGAAGAGTCACCATGAAAGTGGTGAATGTGTAGCTTGGGGAGGGAAATTTGAATGTAAGTGTCTTCCTATGTTTGTTGTGGAGTTGCTTGTTTGTAACCCGTCTAGTGCTTGGTTCTCCAAGCTCGGGGGTGGCTTCTAGTAAGCCTAGGCTGGGAGGTGAGCTTCCCATGGTCAAAAATGTGTTTTATTGCAGGTTGCATGGGAATGGGAAAAGATGGATTAAAGAGCTATGTGGCTGTTTTATGTTGCAGAAAGAGTTATTAGGACAATGTATTCACTATTGGGGTTTGTAAAGGGAAGAGAAAGTGAGCTAGATAGTGTTTATTTACAAGGAAAGAAGAATGTTTGTATTCAACATTAGCTTGTAAAAGAAAGAGAAAGTCATTGTGTGTTTATTTTCAAAAAAAATAAAAAATGAAGCAATGTATTTCTATTATCATGAAAAGGAAAATGTAGTTGTTTTAAATTTCAAAACCCCTTTGTAACCATGCTCATTTGTATTTATATCTGTTAATGAAATACATGATGTTTTCCCTATTTTAGTTAGTTGCAAATGAAAGAAATAGTGTATTAGATTGTATGAAAATTTTTATGTTTAACAAAGAAGGAGAAGTAGATGCATTTTATTTTTCTTGTATTCTGCAAATAAATGAAACTAGGTTGCTGTAAATTTAAATGAAAACAGTCCATTATTTTTCTATTTAAAATTGCAAAAGAAATTTATTAAAAAGTCTATTCTTGTGTGTAGTCTTAGCTATTTGGCTTACAAAATAAGATGTATTCTCCCCATTTATTGTAGAAAATGAAACTTGTTACAGCAGTTTATTTCTTTCAAAAAATATATTTAGCATTTAGTTTAGTATTTTAGTGCCAAGGAAAAATAATGTAAGTAGGAAACCCCTTTAAATGCATTTTGTTGTTTTACAAATTAAGATTAAACACAATAGGAAAGCCTATATGGGATTATAAAATAAATAAATAAATAAATCAATAAATAAATGGTAGCACAAAAGAGATATTTATAAATGTTTTTAGCCCTTAAATGTTATTTGAAGGTTCTGTTTCAAAAATAAAATATATACATTTGCAGACCTGGTAATTATTTCACTATACAAAAAAAAAAAATATTCACAGCTCTGATAATACTAATATACAGAAAAAGAGAGCTGATAAACAAATCATTTAAAAATAACATATATATATATATATATATATACACATATATATATATATATAAATACATATATATATTTATATATATATACATTCATACATGTACACACACACACACACACACACACACACACACACACACACACACACACACACACACACACACACACACACACACACACATATATATTATTTAATAAAGAATCTGCCAAAATTTAGACATTATAATTATATTCATTTTATCCTGTGTATATATATATATATATATATAAATATTTATATATATAAATATATATATATATATATGTTTGCATTTATATTAAACAAAAAAAAACAAACAAGAAAACGACCATCGCGTGGGTTCGAAGCTCGCAGACAAGGGTTGGAGCCGAGCCACAGTGGCCGGTGGTGGCATGGGAGGCGCCCGACCGCCACTGTGGTTACCCACAGTGAGCGGCGCCGGCCGCACTGTGGATAGCCACAGCGGCGCCCGGGGGAACCCCGCCGCTGCGCCTGCCGCCCACACCAAAACCTCCCCTCCGCCGCACTAACAACCCTTTCTCCGCCCCTTCTCCGCCCCCTCTTCCTTCCCGCACCTGCGCAACAAAAAAAAGATATTAAAACGGCGTCCGGGTGGGGTGTTTGTCCGCTCGGCTCCCTCGCACTCTATCTCCTTCCCTCGGTCGCCGCCCCACCCTACACACAGCACGCACCACAGAGGCTAGAAGTTAAGAAAAAAAGAAAACAAGGTGTTATCCATATCGCCCTAACCCTAGTTCGGGTTAGGGAAACACCCACAAAGTTTTAAAATAGGAATGTGCGTGTGGTGTGGGGGGGGGAAAAGGAAATATATAAAAAAAAAAAAGGGGGTTCAAATCCCTACAATTAATTCCCTTGGGAGAACAAATTTGCAAATGGTAAGATAAGGAATAGTTTTATATATATATATATATATATATATATATATATATATATATATATATATATATAACATTATGTGTATAAGTATGTGTAAACATTTACAAGAAAATTATATTTGATATGGACGGCTAAACAAGCAAATTGGTTAATGGTAACAAAAAGAATATTTTAGAAAAAAAAAAGAGGAATATATATATATATATATAAGTAATTTCAAATTTATTGTAGACGTTTGATAACTCAAATTTGTAGTTGGTAACGTTACCTAGAGTTCATTTAAATTTTAATTAAGAAGCATTTTAAATATGGAGGTTTCAATTAAATAAGGTGTTTTAAATTACGATGGTAATCAAACTTAGAAATCCTAGCGGGCTAGAAAGATAAGATAAATTTTAGAACGTTTTAAATTGAGATTAAGCGTTATACTTAAGATTTTAATGATTATTTAATGATGCTTAGTGATTTCCCTTTTTGGAGAAATATTTGCTCGTTGATAACTTAGTAAACCATGATTCCCAATTGAGTTTAATTACTTGAATTACACAAATGTAGTTGAGAACAAACAAAGTTGCATTATATTAATTAAGAAAGTCGATAATTAGTTAAGTATTTTAAAAAAAAATAAAATTTCCGTTCGTGCCCAAAAGTTGGGCATGACATTTTGGTATCAGAGCAAGGTTGCCAACACTAGGAACCTTACTCCATTACGTTTCGCTATAATTATTTAATTAATTAAATTGTATTCAATTTTATTTTTGAACTAGCTAAAATATTTTCTCCTAAAATAGTTATTTATTTCGTTTTATTTTATTTTCTTAATAAGGATGCCTCCAACTACGCGACAAGCTCGCAAACGTGGTAGAGGCCCTAGGCGTGCACGCATGGCACGCGAAGAGGTCATTAGGGAGGAATCGGTTCAGGAAGTGAACCCAGCAGCTCCTCCCGAGCAATCAGTTGACCCAAACCGAGACATCTTGGTAGCCCTTCAGAACCTGATTGGACTAGTACAGGATAGGCTTCCAGCAGTAGAACACAATGTTGAGAACCAGAACTCAGGAAGTCATAGAACAGTAGAACGGGAACGGAGTAGGAGTCCACCTCCTAACCCTGTAGAGAGTCAGGCTGTGCATGAGCCCGAACCCATTCACCTACCAGCACCACCTCCAGCCGTAGCACCAGTGTATATTGAGAGGGCACGTCGAGATCCAGGGGATCTAATCAGAGAGGTTATGCGTCTTCAGCCACCATCATTTGGGGGATCTACCGATGGGGTAGAGGCAGAGGCATGGCTTTTAAGCCTAGATAGGTGCTTTGCATTGCGCTCTTATGAAAGCAATCTAAAAGCACGTGCAGCGGTCCACCTGTTGCGAGGAACAACCTCCACATGGTGGAGACAGGAAGAATATAAGTGTGGCTTAGAGATAGAGACCCTCACTTGGGAGATTTTCACAGAGAGATTCAGGGAGAGGTACTTATCAGAGCATTTCAGACAGCGTAGGGTGGATGAGTTTCATGACCTCCAGCAGAAGGGTCTTACAGTGACACAGTACGAGAACAAGTTCTTTGAACTCTTACCTTATGTAGACTACCTAAAAGATGAAAAGATTCTCGTCAACCGATTTATCAGAGGATTGAATTCCGGCATAGCAGGACCAGTGAGAATGGCCGCTCCAGGGAGCCTCCGGGTTGCCGTGGAGAAGGCTTTGATAGCTGAGGAGATTCAGGCCATACCACATGACTCGAAGGATCGGTTCCAGAACCGTAACCCTTCACCACAAACTTATGGGTTTCAGAAACCCCATTGGAAAGGTAACAACAGGCACTCATTGGGGTTCTCCAAACCCCCTCCTCCGCAGCAGTCACAGCAAAACCAGAGGCAAAGGCCTCCGCAGAGTCAGCAGGGCACGAAGCCCAAGCAGTGGCAGTCATAGGGTCAGAGGCGAGATCAGAGATCTCAGGCTCCTTACACACCTCCAGCTAGGACTCAGCAGTCCTCTAGAGGTGGGTACAGTGGTTCTAGTAGGACAGGGGGACAGTCTTTCTCCAGACCACAGGGAGTACAGTTTCAGGCACGAGGCCCTTGCTTTACATGTGGAGCCATGGGACACATGGCGAGAGAGTGTCCTCAGGGTCAGATGGCAGGGAATCAGAGGATGGCAGCATCAGAGCCGACAGTTGGGGACATGGGCAAGTCCCACAGGGTCTTCGTAGCGGTTGACAACCGCCAGGCAGAGCATCAGGCCACGGTTATTGAGGTAGCAGGTATGATCAAAGGTAGCAGTGTATCTATACTATTTGATTCAGGAGCTACTGATTCTTTTATATCTCCATTGGTTGTGGAGCGTTGCGGGCTAGTGGCAACTAGGCAAGAGGTCAGTTGGGAAGTGGAATTAGCTTCAGGGGCTAGAGTGTCAGTGGAATCAGAGGTTGAGGGATGCCAGCTTCAGATTGGTAATACCACCACCTTAGTAGACCTTAGAGTTACACCACTTGGATCATATGGCGTCGTACTTGGCATGGATTGGCTTTATGCCCACAGAGCCAAGATGGATTGTCGCCTAAAAAGGATCGAGTGTGAGGATGATCATGGCTCTCCTATAGTGATCACTGGAATTCAGAGACCCGTGTCTCTTCGTATGATCTCCGCCATGCAACTTAAGCGGAGCATGCGAAAGGGATGTCAGTTATTTGCCATCACCATTAGTGATAGAGAAGAAGAAGAGGAAAAGGAACCATCTATTGACGACCATCCTATCCTTAGGGAGTTTTCAGATGTTTTCCCTTCAGAGTTACCTGGTATGCCGCCCCGTAGAGAGATTGATTTTCATATAGACCTTGTTCCGGGAGCCGAACCAATTTCAAGAGCACCATATAGAATGACTACAAATGAGCTTAATGAGCTCAAGATTCAGCTTGAGGAACTCCTAGAGAAGGGCCACATTCGCCCTAGTGTATCCCCTTGGGGTGCACCAGTCATCTTCGTGAAGAAGAAAGATGGATCTCTCCGATTATGCATGGACTATCGTCAGTTGAACAAAGTAACCATCAAGAACCGATATCCATTGCCCAGGATCGACGATCTGTTTGACCAACTTCAAGGTGCCAAAGTATTTTCCAAGATTGATCTAAAATCAGGGTACCATCAGTTGAGAATAGTGGAAAGTGATATCCACAAGACCGCATTTCGCACTAGATATGGCCACTATGAGTTCACCGTGGTTCCATTCGGTCTTACGAATGCCCCAGCAGTTTTTATGAGTCTCATGAATGGAGTATTCCATACGTTCCTCGACCGATTTGTGATTGTGTTTCTCGACGACATATTGATATATTCACGGAATGAGGAGGAACATGAGGAGCACTTGAGACAGGTTTTGCAGTGTTTAAGGGAAAGAAAATGTAGTTGCAGATTCTTTGAGTAGGAGACGTCACGAGGTATATACCATGTCTATGAGCACGGATTTGAGAGATCGGATCATGCAGCGATTGCCAGAGGACAGATGGTATTTAGAGGTTTGCCAGGCTATTCGATCTCAGGAAGCCGTAGAAGGGAAATATGTGGATTATTCCTTAGAGTCCGATGGTTTGTTACGCCATAGAGGGAGCATCTATGTACCTTCTTCCGGAGGATTGCGGGAGTTCATTATCACAGAGGCACATAGAGCTCCTTATGCAGCGCATCCCAGGGTCAAGAAGTTGCATGCAGACTTGAGAGAACTATATCATTGGCCAGGTATGCGACAACTTATTGCCGAGTTGGTAGCCCGATGCCTTGAGTGTCAGAGAGTCAAGGCGGAGCACCGCCATCCAGGTGGGTTGCTCCAATCTCATGCTATACCAGAGTGGAAGTGGGACACTATATCCATGGATTTCATCATTGGTCTCCCTATGTCATCCCGCCGCCATGATGCCATCTTGGTGACGGTTGACAAGTTGACCAAAGTGGCTCACTTTTCACCAGTTTGTACCACCTTCACAGCACCAGCAGTAGCACAGGTGTTTTTGCGAGACATTGTCAGACTTCATGGTGTTCCACGTAAGATCATTTCCGACAGGGATTCCCTCTTCACTTCTTCTTTTTGGAAGGCGTTACAGGCAGCTATGGGTACCAAGCTCAATTTCAGTACAGCCTATCATCCAGAGACGGATGGCCAGACAGAGAGAGTTAATCAGGTGTTAGAGGATATGCTTCGCATGTATGTCATGGATCACCAGACCAGATGGGAAGAGTATCTTCCCTTAGTGGAGTTTGCCTATAACAATGGGCATCACACGTCCTTGGGAATGCCACCCTATCAGGCATTATATGGCAGGCCTTGTAGGACACCTTTGAGTTGGGACCGCATAGAGGATAGAGTTGCTATTGGTCCAGAGATAGTTCGGGATATGGAGCAGTAGGTGGATTTGATTAGGCAGCGTCTTAGAGAGGCACAGGATAGACAGAAGAAATATGCAGATGCAAAGAGGGTTGATCGTAGCTACTCAGTTGGAGACAGAGTCTTCTTAAGAGTGCGACCGCATAAGAGTCCAATCCATTATGGAAAGGGTTCTAAGCTCGCACCTCGATTTGTAGGACCATTTGAGATCCTTGAGAGGATAGGGCCAGTTGCCTACCGTCTAGCATTGCCACCTAGCCTGTCACGCATCCACGATGTGTTTCATGTTTCAGTTTTGAGGAAGTATATCTATGATGAGTCTCATATTCTGGATTGGGATGCCTTGCAGGTGGAGTCGGACGGGCAGCTAGCTTTGGAGCCCATTCGCATTTTGGCACGCCGGACACTGAGCCTTCGAGGGCGAGAGCTGGACCAGGTTAGGGTCCAGTGGGATTGCTATGATGAGGTCACAGCCTCATGGGAGGATGCAACACTTATGAGATCACAGTACCCCCACCTTTTTGATGAACTCCAGGAGGAAGTTCATGCCTAGAGGGGGAGGGTGTGAGGCCCTACCCCGATTCAGTTTGACATTTTCAGTTATTTGCATATGGAGACTATTATGGATGCTTTATTTTATGCTTTATGGACTTAGAACTTATATGATTCCATGATTTGGATCACACTGACATATGTTAATGCTTTATTTCATGCATGATGATTATGAAACTTTAGATGTGTTACTAGAATAGAGTTACATTATGATGGTGAATGTCATTATTGGAAATTTGCAGGACTTCATTTTGATGATAGAAAAATGATGCTTATTATGAATGGTTCAATTTTGGGAAATTATGTTAATTGCTTATGTGAAATTGAATTTGAAACAAATGAGATATTGAAATTATTGATTGCCTAATGTATGAGAGTTTGATGTGCAATGGAATCCATGTATTTGATTATGTATAAATGTGATTATTTGGAATTACTAATGTGTTAATTGAGATGCGCAGGGAAATTATCCATGTGACCATGGAATTTATATGGAGAACCAAGCCTAGACCAATGTGCGTTTGTTAAGCCGGGAGTTGTCTATTTGGAGAGACAACACCCCATTGTAATGTGTTTTATTTGTGAAGTGTATGATGCTTGAGTGTTAAAAAATTAATTTATATGTATATGTGTAATCCTACAAGAGACAAATTCCATGTGTGATTTTTATATTGTATTTTTATTGTGTCACTTGACACATGTGCTGATTAGTGTCATTGATTTTGACTTGTCTCTTGGAGGGAGTTTTGTTTCTACCAAAGCCATTCAAAAACATGAGTGTGGTCCCAAATTTGCCTTGGGTAGGGAGTCTTGGGAGTGGTCAACTCAAGTTTGACCCGTAGGTAAACTTCAGTTGGGTTTCCAAAGGGTTTAATGGACTCCTAGGGTAAGTTTTTAGGCTTTTCCAAAGGTCCAAAGGGTATACCTATGGGTCAGGGGTATTTTGCAACATGTGGCTTCTCCCATGTGACTATTTAGTCACTTCAAAAAGTGGTGTTTTCAAGATGAACGAAAATTCAACTTAGAAAGTTCTTCCTAGGATAGAGAACCTTCCTTTTAGATGTCAAACTCTCTTCCCCATCTTCTTCCACCTTTTCCCTTTCCAATTTTAGTAATGTGCAAGAGTTTGGGAAGGGCAACCAATGGGAACTCACACCTCACCCAACGGGTTGGGAAGTGTGTGAGAGGCCTTCTTAGGCAAGAATTTGGAGACTTAGTGAGTAATCACCCACTCTCTTTTCTTGGAGATTATGCTTGTTTTGAAAAAGGTTAGTAGGAGATTAGCACTTTTGGGGGGAATTTGGAGAAAGTTAGTGTGGAATTGGGCAGCTCATCCCCAACTAATTTTAGCAAACCTATTGGTAGAATAAGGTTGGTTAATTCTTACTTCCTCTTGTTATGTTGTATGTGTTAGTTTATGTTGTTTGTAAAAGAAAAGAGTTGTTTGAAAGAAAGTGTTTTATGAAGTTTTTTTGTGAAGTTAAGATTGTGTAGTTTTCTTTTCTATGTATTTTGTTTTGTGTTCTTGTTGTTTTGGGAGTGTCCAAGATCTCCTACTCTTGGGAGGGTAGGAAGATCTTGGGGTGGAAGGAGTATGACAGCCATGGGTGAGAGGCTCTCCTTATGGAGAGTGATCTCAAGGTTGTCCTTGTGACCCTTGTTGCATAGCTTTGTGTATGCATTTGGGGGTCATAAGGGGAGTAAATATGGCCTTTGAGCCTTTTGGGGGGCATAAGGATTGTGGAAGTATTTGTTGCATTTGTATTGCCATGAGGTGGCTTGTGTTTTTTTTTTTTTGGCATGCATTCTCCCCATTGGTACTTGGTCCACTTCCACCCATGGAAGAGTCACCATGAAAGTGGTGAATGTGTAGCTTGGGGAGGGAAATTTGAATGTAAGTGTCTTCCTATGTTTGTTGTGGAGTTGCTTGTTTGTAACCCGTCTAGTGCTTGGTTCTCCAAGCTCGGGGGTGGCTTCTAGTAAGCCTAGGCTGGGAGGTGAGCTTCCCATGGTCAAAAATGTGTTTTATTGCAGGTTGCATGGGAATGGGAAAAGATGGATTAAAGAGCTATGTGGCTGTTTTATGTTGCAGAAAGAGTTATTAGGACAATGTATTCACTATTGGGGTTTGTAAAGGGAA